>NW_028261387.1:4890836-5175836 GCF_051295495.1 Thamnophis sirtalis
GCTCAGAAAAGCTGCACGAGTAGCTAAATGTGAGCTGATTTTTTTCCCCCTAATATCAGCAAAAGTAGCAAAAACACAGTGGAGTAACAAGCCCCAGGCCAGCACATGCTCTCAAATGGGAGACCTGAATTTAAACATCACAAAATCAGCTCAGAACAGTTCTCTGTTTAGCAAAGTAACTAAAGCAGAGCTGGTTCTGTAGAACAATGTGCTTATAAAAATGTGCTTGCTGTAAACTGATAACAAAATACAAAATGCCTTTAAAAAGAAGCCACAAAAGCTATGCAGATAAACATTAAAAGTAGGCAGCCTGCAATTATTTTACTATCAGCTCAGAAAACATGTGCTTTTGAGTAGAATTTAAAAAAAAGAAAACAATGGATGAATGACTTAATGAATGTTATGTTAAAATGTAATTTATCTTGAGGTAGTTTTAGTTCTGTGGCTGAAGTCCTTTGCTGGGTTTTTTTTTAATATCACAAACCTTCTACAACGCCACTACAAGTCTTTACAAATGTTGTGTTTTTGTGGGAAGCCTTTGTGAAAGGCTGTTTGAAAAGCTTGATTATTGGGAATTATCTATTAGGTCTTTGCAAATCCTTCAAAATGGGTGCTTAGAAACTTGCAACACATACATACAAAGGCACTGCTTTTTGAATTGCTATAGCAGCTAGGCCTTTCCCAGATTCTGGCTGTTCCTTAAAAAGGCTGTTTCCAAATATGTGCATGCCCAGATAACTTCCCATTATCTCCAGTTGATACACCAATGCGTGCTTCACAGCTTTCTCCGCAGAGGAATCCAAGCACCACTAGAGGTCACTCTCCAATCTCTATTACATTAATCCCAACCCAACATGATGAAAGGGATGGGGAACTGTGATCTGTTATTGGCATGCTGTCATCAAAAATACGTGCGCTCCTCATACTTTTAGCTGCATTATTGACTTTAAAATGCTATTTTCATAAGTGGAATCAAAGCATTACCTGAACTAATGCACAAGATTGCAGAATACTTAAGCTTCCATTTAGCTTGGTGGAATTGATCAGTGCCATCCAGTGGGAAGCATTGCTGGCTTTTTTTTTTGGTAATGCACCTCTTTTTGGAAAGAATAATCCATTTTTTGAGTTCTACTTGTAGATCTGGTTTGCAACTAGAATAAGTGAAGAGCCAGGCTGAAATTGTATTGAAGTGTCCCAGCATCTCCCAAGAACAAATCGATTCATCGTACATTGTGCCAAAAAACTGCCAAGATATTTTGCATTCAGCATTTAAAATCGAACAGGCGTTCCCTCCACTCACCAGAAATGAAAGTACAACATTATGTGACCCAACATTTTGCAGTCTCTTCGTGACACCCCGCCTTAGTTATCTGACATGACTACGACATTTTGCTAAAGGGATAGCTTCCCTTCCCTTTTTCTTCTTCCTTTTAATTGAGAGAATAATTAACAGAATTTCCCGGTTTCACTTTAGGGATCTGTGGCGCTATCGTTTCATTACAGAATGAAAGTTACAATTTCAAGCGCACAGTTGCTTTCCCGGAGGGAGAATAACAATTTGGGAGAAGGTTTTGGCAAGAAGGCTGGCATGAAAAGTGTTTAACACAAATTTCTTGCCAACTCTTTGAGTTGTGTCTCCAAAAGCAACTTTTCCTTGTAAAATATAAGCACAGACATCTTTATTTTCACATGATGTGAAAATTGCATGTACTTATGTGTAAGGAAGGGAAAACAGATTACATCAAATTTAGGGAGAAGTGAAAACAAAGGATGTTGGTGTTCTTTTTTGATTGTCTTTGGAGAGATTGTTATGAAATTTGGAGTCATGAATTCATAATGAAGAAAAAAAAATGAAGGGGAAAATTCACAATGGTATGAAATTAAGAGAGCACTATTATGTCCTAGTGAAAAATCAAAGGGTAGCAGAGTTTAATAGGAATGGAATAGGAAAGATTTATGGTAGCTCTATAACTTTAGTGTTACATGTAAAAATAAATGCACAATTTCTTGGAATACAATATGGCTGTCTACAGCTGTAAGCCAAAATACTGGCATTAGATGCCCCCAAAAAGTGATTCCTGGAATCCAAGAAGGCCCTTGCTGATTCTGGAGCAACTAAATTCCCCAAACCTTCCAGCATTTTGATCTCTTCCAGTTCAAGCTGCAAGAAAAACATATATTTTTTTCTCTAGCTGTTACTCTTGAAAGATACAGGAGTGTGATTTCCAGTTCTTTCTTCTCATTATCAGAAAATCAACCAAGGTCATGGCCAGATCAACAAAGCGCAGCCACTGTCTCTGTAAGAGGACAGTAAGTTTGAAGAACCAGTTTGAAACACAGATGTGTCACTAAGGTGACTAACTAAAAAATGATCCTTTTCTCTCTTTTTTTTTGGAAAGTGACATTTCATTTATTTTGTTTTGCACTGCAGGGTCCACCTGGGAAGGATGGTTTGCCTGGACACCCAGGACAACGGGGTGAAACTGTAAGCATGTTATTTATACTGCATAATGTAGCCTTCTCCAAGGAAGGGGGGAAGGAAGGAGGAAAGGAAGGGGGAAAGGAAGGAGAGAAGGAGAAAAGAAAGGAGGGAAGGAGGGAAGGAGAGAAGGAGGGAAGGGGAAGGAGGGAGGGAAGGAAGGGGAGTAGGAGAGAAGAAACGAGGGAAGGAAAGAGGGAGGGAGGGAGGGAAGAAGAAGTAGGACCGTTGTAAGATAAGATGGATCTATGGGATGTTAAAAAAGCAATCTTCAAGTATATTGTCAACAGTAGGGAAAAATTGTTATAAATACATATTATTAATAACAGTTATGAGATCATATAATTGTGAATGTATACATGAAATTGATAAAATAAAATATAAAAAAATGTAGCCTTCTCCACATCCCATTTACTGTAATGTGTGTCTGTTAAATGGGGGTAGAATCCAAATTTGTTCATTGTTTTACGTCTGTGAATTAGTCAGTTATACAAAGGTATTGTAAAACACATTTAATGGTATTTTGAAAACCAGTCAAAAGCACTTTCAGTTTCAGTGATCCCGATGTACTACCAAAATGTATTTTTGATGCTAATTATGCTGCATGCTACAAATTTTGTTTTAATTAATCTTGACTTTATTACGATTATCCCTGCTGAAGTCAATGGAAAATCACAGGTGCATATTTGTATTTGTATATGAATATGCGTATATTCCTAAATGGATGAATGAATGCGTAATATACCAAGGGAGTACAATCTACAGGTTAAAAACAAAATGTATAAAAAGCAATTTAAAACTTCAAAATCACCCTCCTTCGAAAGTACAAAACAATTACCATCATGCACAGAAATGCAGTTTCAGGAAGCTAAGTTCTGTAGCTCAAAAATTCAGTGTGGCCCCTAGTGTTATATTAATTGCTTTCCATATACTACTTCATTTCTCATGTCTGTTTGTGACCTTCAGTTGAGTGAAACAATGAATTAGAGGCAAAGAAATTTGAATCAGTGTACCTCATATGGGCTAAATGCTCCAATGCTCCCTGCCAGCTTCCCGTAAGGAAACTCAGTGGGGAAGCCAGTGGGAAGTCAAAAGCTGCTCCCAATCCCATTGGGGTTTTTTTGCCCACTTCTGATGATTCTATTTTTCTGTTTAAGTAAGGAAATATCTCTGAAACAATGACCCAATGTGTCTCCAGTTGCCTAGTGGAACTATAGATGTGACAAAGGAAGAGAATAATAGAAACTATAGTTAATTTAAATCTGAATTAAATTAAAAACAAATGTACGCTTTGGAATCTGATCCCCTGGTACCCCATTCAAAGGTCCAGTGTGGTCCTGTATTTAAAAAAAATTGTTCATCCCATCCCCAGCCTGAATGTTCCTGGAGAGTAC
This sequence comes from Thamnophis sirtalis, assembly GCF_051295495.1. Lineage (NCBI taxonomy): Eukaryota > Metazoa > Chordata > Lepidosauria > Squamata > Natricidae > Thamnophis > Thamnophis sirtalis. The sequence goes on from NW_028261387.1 coordinate 4,894,710, forward strand.
AGGATTATGAAAGGCAGAATCAGATTATTTTAGGACTTTAAACATGCAGCAACCCTTATAAATAGAAACAGTTTCCATGTATGTCTACCTCACAGCCATCCAAGGGAATAAGAAGGAGCAAAATAGGACATCAGAAGAAGTCACACAGACAAATGTGGTGACTTGCATCGTTGCGTTAGGGATTCGCGTAAATAATCTTGGTACCATTTCTGTAATGATGTCTTTGTGTATGTATCCTTATACTTTAAGTACTGCCGGACAACTTCAAACTCTCTTGCTACTAAAGATCGCTCTCCTTGAAATAGGAAGGAAAAATTCATTTGTCTCCACATCACATCGTCTTTCATTCTGAGACGATATTTGATGTTTGGCAAACTGACATGGTAGAACATCAGGAAAATGAAAAGAATGTCTGTTATCACTATTGGAAAAACAAAATTAACCGATTGAGCAAAATATACTTTTTTCTTTCTTTACCTATTTTTCTTTCTTTCTTCCTGTGTTAGTCCTCCTTGTTGACTTTCCATTGCAAAGGTAGTAGCGTTTAGGAATGTACTGTATGAGCTAATTTGCTTAATACCAGTCCATTGGAAACAGTACTTTATCTCTGCCATATTGCAGCTTTCTATTAACCGTGGAAGTTTCTCACACTATTACCTACTGTCAAATTTCTTTTTCTGGCCCCCAAATATAACCAACAGGTCAATTTCGGCAGCTACAGTGCAGTCCTAGGCTGCATTAACAGAGGAATCGAATCAAGATCATGTGAAGTGTTAATATGACTGTATAATGCCTTGGTAAGGCCACACTTGGAATACTGCATTCAGTTTTGGTTGCGACGGTGTATAAAAGAGCACAGGGAAGAGCAACAAAGATGATTAGGGATGATAAGGCTAATACTGCAAAGAATGTTTGCAGGAATTGGGTATGTCTACTCTAGTGAAAATGACTAAGGGCGATATGATAGCAGTGTTCCAATATCTAAGGAGCTACCACGAAGAAGAAGAGTCAACCTTTTGTCCAAATCACTCGAAGGCAGAACAAGAAGCAATGGATAGAAACTAATCAAGGAGAGAAGCAACTTAAAACTAAGGAGAAATTTCCTGACAGTTAGAACAATTAATAAGTGGAATGACTTGTCTGCAGAAATTAAGGGTATATGGTAGAACATCAGGAAAATGAAAGGAATGTCTGTTATCACTATTGGGGGAAAAAAAACAGATCGAGCAAAATATACTTCTTTCTTTCTTTACCTATTTTTCTTTCTTTCTTCCTGTGGTAGTCCTCCTTGTTGACTTTCCATTGCAAAGGTAGCAACATTTAGGAATGTACTGTATGAGCTAATTTGCTTAATACCACTCCATTGGAAACAGTACTTTATCTCTGCCATATTGCAGCTTTCTATTGACAGTGGAGGTTTCTCACACTATGACCTACTGTCAAATTTCTGTGTGAAGTGTTAATATGACTGTATAATGCCTTGGTAAGGCCACACTTGGAATACTGCATTCAGTTTTGGTTGCCATGGTGAAACCTCCTGCTTGGGTTTCCTTCCCAAGCAGGGGGTTGGACTAGAAGACCTCCAAGGTCCCTTCCAAGTTCCAACTTTGTTATTCCGTTAATTAGAATAGAAACTTGATGCAGAAGAAAATACAAGCAAATTACTGGTTCATGGAATTCATAATGTGGTGGCGCAGTGGGTAGAGTGCAGTACTGCAGGCCACTTCAGCTGACTGCTAGATCAGCAGTTCAGCGGTTCAAATCTCACCGGCTCAGGGTTGACTCAGCCTTCCATCCTTCCGAGGTGGGTAAAATGAGGACCCAGATTGTTGTTGGGGGCAATATGCTGACTCTGTAAACCGCTTAGAGAGGCCTGAAAGGCCTATGAAGCGGTATATAAAAATCTGCTATTGCTATTGCTATTGCTGCTATTGGTGTGAATCGTTCAGTTATCATATTTACAAATCCATATATAGGACAATGATCAAGACAGTGGATTTGTCGTTTAGAAGAAAAGGCTTTAGGGAAACTTTTCCTGCCCACCTCCCCTTTAATAATAATAATAAAAAATCCCCAAACATTTATCATTCTTTGGCGTTGTTGAGCTCTTTCTCTAAATGGTTGATTTACCACAGTGCTGTATGAAAACATCCATCTTCCTGTGGCACTTCCAGTAGTATTTATATCAAGTATCGCAGAATTATAGCTCCTCCTGGATTTTACTTGAAGCCACAGTTGAAGGCAAATTTGGAACACCTTAAATTGCTAAAAGATTTAAGCATTCTGAGAGATAATGGAAGGAGTTTTAATGCAAAAGTGTGAAATTTTCTTAAAGGAAATTTCATGCAGCCCTACCTATTCATACAGAAAATATTTACCACAGTTCCTAGTTTGTTTTATAAAAAGCAACCTAAATGCAGACCAGATAAATACATACACACCTCTCTTTCTTCGTTTTCATATTTATCTTTTTTTTAAAGAAAGAAATGAAAGTTTCAAGTAGGAATATGCAGATTTTCAGAAGTCAACTTTTGTTGTTATACATTTGAGCAAAGCAGATTTCATCCTCTCCCTTCCCCTCATGGATTTATTTATATTATTTTGTACATTCTGAAGACATACTTATAAAATGTTATGGGATGAAATGAGGTTTTCATTGTGTTGTTTTAAAATGCTTATTATGGAAATTGTCTCATCTTTTTTAAAAAAACAATGGTATAATTGAAAGAGAGTTGGACTTTGAAAAGTGTTTCTTCTGGGATTTCCTGGAACCAAATGACTGCTTTAAAAAGTAAATGTGTTGATTTTTTAAAATAATTATTGTATGGTATGAATTCCATGTCTTTACTACAAGTCCAATGTTTCTCCTTAGTCAGGAGCCCTTTCCACTTTTTAAAAAAATTATGCACATCCTGAAAAGAACTTAAATTGATGCATTTGTAGAATATTTATTTACGAAATCATGTAAAAATAACAATATTAAACCCATTAGAAAAAATAAACTAGTTTTATTTCATTGAGAAAACCTTATAGTTTAACAAATAAAAGCTAATAACGAGAAGAGTGAGATTGTTTTAAATGTTTGCAAGTACCGTCAATATCTGGGAAATAATTTTGATTTTTTGGGATGGACCCCGAGGAGAGTCTTATGGGGTCCCCTCGGGATATTCACACTATATTTTAAGAAGCATGGTTTTAAACTAACCAGTTGCCTTTCATGGACTGAACCTAAGTATCTAAATATTTTCACAGACTAGAGCTGTACAGATGTTGTATGAAGTAAATAGTTTCTTCCCTCAGTGTCAAGTGATGCATCATACAAAAGGGGCCTATAGAAATAGAAGCTCCTTTACAATGTGGTACTTGTTCTGTGGGTGTAAAATCCTCGCCCCTTGCAGGAGTACATATAGAAACTACTTCTTCCTGACATTTATGCTGTGTTCATAAGTGCTCCCCGGGGAGGAATAAATGACTGTTGCTTCACTACAGTACTTTTTTAAACACTTAAATATTCAATATAACTGTGCCAGCCTGACGGCTTTTGAACAGATGTATCTGAGTTGAACTGAAGGATTGTCATTTATGCATCTACAGTAATTGCTTTCCCACAAAGTATGCGGTCTGTGAGAACTATTGCTCCTTTGAACCATACCACTGGAGGAGCTGCGCTCAGGATGATTGGAAATGATAGCTCTTTGAAAGAGTCTTCAATATTTTACATTTAAAAAGGCACAGCAATAATTGAATTGAAATAGCAGTCTTTATTGTCAGAAAAATACGAACCCCCGGAGAAACCTCCGATTTCCCATCCCCTCTTTAACACTGATCTGAAAGTATGCCAAGTATGCCTAACTGTTTGTATGCTTTATTTTGCAGGGTTTTCAAGGGAAAACAGGCCCACCTGGACCTGGCGGTGTTGTTGGGCCCCAGGTACAATGTTGTCGTTTAAACCTGACGATTGATTGAATTTGTAACCCACTTTTTCCCAGGGAGGTCACGGTGTGGGGTACGCTGAGGTCTCCCTTGCAGTAGTAATCTGCGTAATTGTCAGCTCCTCTCCATTAATTAATTAGGAAAGAAAGACCACGAGACTCCATGTGTAGAAATCAAATGTACTTTTACTAATTAAGAATGGTTAAAAGGCAAAGCGTAGCGAAGTCTGGTTAATTAGGCGCGAAAGCAATTGATATATAGAATAGCCCATTCCCCCACCCCTTGGCATCATAGACCCAGTCCAATCATAAGTCTTCCGAGTTAGATGCAAGATAACTTCAAAAGGCATCACGAAGATGGAATGTCGGTGCCGTTAGTCCTGGCGGGAAACACCCACGTATGTGTAGTCGGATCAGTCGGTGAACTCCAGAAACTTCCACCAGTGCATTAAATAACCCCTCCCAAAACCCATGCCCTCCCTCCCCGTTTAATGGCAGCTGAAGCGATAGCAAAGCAGAAGCTGACAGTAATTAGTTATGCTGAGAAACAAATGATTATTATTTGTTCAGCACAGTGTTTCTCAACCTTGTCAACTTGAAGATGTCCAGACTTCAACTCCCAGAATTCCCCAGCCAGCGAAGCATCGCTGGCTGGGGAATTCTGGGAGTTGAAGTCCGGACATCTTCAAGTTGACAAGGTTGAGAAACACTGGTTCAGCACCATAGTAACTTTGAACCATTGCGGAACAAATCATTGTAAGTTAAAAACTACCTGTCTTAGTTTTGTTGGAAACAAACGTCAAGTGAAGGTTGACGTTTTCCTGAGGAAAAAAGGCCAAAGCCATGTCAAACAAAAGCTTTCGAAAGTTTGATGAAATTATCTCTCTATTTACTTTAGAGAATTTTTTTTGCGTTCCTATCATACAATCCAGGGGAAACATCTGGGAATTATTATTGGAATGAGCTGCTGTTTGTCCAAAATATGGCAATTAGAATTAGAATGAGCTCTAAAAGCTCACTTTACTGTTAGGCAGCTCTATATTTCATTTCCAAGTACACCTCAAGGGCAGTTTATGATCTTCACAATTGGTAAACAGATTGCCACCATCAGAATCTCTAAAATACAACATGAATTTGCCTGGTCTGAAATAATACGGCCACAGCTGGAATTGACATTGTAAGTTAATGGGGGTCACGTAATGTTGTCCTTAATGACCACACTGCTTAGTGATGGAATTGCTGCTCCCAATTATGGTTGATAAGTGAGGACTGCTGAGATGCCTCCAAATGGCTGAATGATGCATGCATGCATGGCGATATCCACTGTGCATCTGCTGTGGATCACGGTCAAGCAAAGCAGCTTTGTACAGCCCTAATGAGGCATCTTAAATAACTATTTAAAAATTAATATATCAAAGGTGTTAATTCGTTTCTTGTGTGAATTTACAGCGGTAAAGATCTCTTTTTCCCCTAGAAAGCCTGTAGGATTTCACTGGAAATACAATACTTAGGCGAGAGGATTTTGGAGTCACGGAGGGGAAAAGGAATTGATCTCTGCCAGTCAAACTCAGATTAGGTGGATTGAAAGCAGTCCTAACAAAGTGGGAGACTTAGCCATTGTTATCTAGAATAATTTTGTACTGGAAATTCACAGCTTTACTTCATAGTAAGCCGTCAACGAACATGATATTCCTTTTCTAGGGTAAAATTAGAATATCAAAACATTTTGTAAAGAAGTGAGCTAATTTCAGTGGAGCTTGAAATGAATAAAATCAATAAACCAATAGAAACCCCCAAAAGCTCAGTTAAAGTATTCTGGAATGGGTGAGGTCTCCTCAAAGTGAGCTTCTGAAAAATGAAGATTCACAGAAGATTAGAGCATCGTTAAGACTCAGAAACTTAGTTACACCAACCATTTCACCCTTTAAAATAGTCACGCAATCTGGTCCTCCAACACAATTGGGGCTATAATTTTGGGAACAGCCCTGACTGGGCTCGTCCATATTTATGGAAACTATTGTTCTAGCAACTCTGAAAGGCTCCGGGTTGGAAACATTGCTTTAGGGACCAGACATTTCCACTTTTTTTTTTCCTGCTCCACTTTAATGACAGGAACAGTTTAAGTACAGGAGAAACAGTGAAACACATTACAGCTTTGGTTCCCACCCCACCACAACCCAAAAGTTCATTGAAGTGAGACAGCAGGCGTCTTACTAAGTGTAAATTTTATCTGAATCATCTTTTAGTTCCCCTTGCTTCTTTTATTCACCAAGCTTTGTGTTAATTTGGAATGAGTTATCATGCTGTGTTTGTGTTTGTAAAGATAAATGTAATCCGAGCTCAGCTGTATACCAATATCCCTGAATATCCCCTACGTTTGTTTTCCATGTCAAGGTTTATATTCTTTTTGTGCTGTTTAAGCCTGCTGTCACCAGAAGCAATCTATGAACTGAATTCTGCTACACATACCCATGTTTACAACGAATTTGTGGTGTAAACATGAGTCATTGTTCTTTTTTTTTAATTGACAGCTATATCATTATTAGTCTGTGTTGATGTTTCAGGTGGCTGCTTAATGTTTCAATAACAATAATTAGAATTCTTGTAAGCAAAGCTTTAGGTTCAATTTCCTTTGAACTTTCCTTTGAATGGTTTCTTTATGAGCAAAAAAATAAATAAAATAAAGACCACTTAGTATGCTTTAGAAAAGGTAGTCCTCAGTTCTTATTTTTCTAACGCATACCCATGAACAATGAGTTACATTTGGATTATCTCACAATGTTCAGGAAATCTACTTACAAGTAAGTGAGGGCAGTCAGTCAGGTCATAAATGGTATTTATTTCTGTCTCAAAGTGTCTACCTCAGGGGTAGTCAACCTTTTTATACCTACCGCCCACTTTTGTATCTCTGTTAGTAGCAAAATTTTCTAACCGCCCACCGGTTCCACAGTAATGGTGATTTATAAAGTAGGGACGTAACTTTACTTTATAAAATTTATAAAGCAGAGTTACAGCAAACCCCTACCGCCCACCATGAAAGCTGGAACGCCTACTAGTGGACAGTAGGGACCAGGTTGACTAGCACTGGTCTACATGAATACTTAGACTACGCTGTCTATATTCCCCAAGACAATTTAAACAGTGTATCCATGCGCGCTAACTCACATTCATAATTAGAGTGGACATTGAATAATCTCAAATAAACATAGCCAGTATTCAGAGTTGATGGGAGTTATGCTCTAACACCATCTTCACAGAGTTTCTATTTTGCTGAACTAGCAACAATATTCTATTTGCCAATTCTAGCACGTTGCACCCATGCTAGCTGCATAAAAAATAGCAATAGCAATAGCAGTTAGACTTATATACCGCTTCATAGGGCTTTCAGCCCTCTCTAAGCGGTTTACAGAGTCAGCTTATTGCCCCCAACAACAATCCGGGTCCTCATTTTACCCACCTCAGAAGGATGGAAGGCTGAGTCAACCCTGAGCCGGTGAGATTTGAACAGCCGAACTGCAGAACTGCAGTCAGCTGAAGTAGCCTGCAGTGCTGCATTTAACCACTGCGCCACCTTGGCACATATGTATCATGTTAGTGGGGGTTTTGGTGAATAGGAATAGGGTAGACATGAGGACTAAGGTAAGCAAGCAGACCTATCTCCCTTCAGGACTTCATAGCTCAATAGTGTCACCCCTAAGAGAAGCTTTTTAAACTATAACAAGCGAGCATAAGGAAGAGGTAGAGAGAAAGCTGATTATGTTCAGATAGTCCTTGATTTAATGACCAGAATTGAGCCCAACATTTCTATTGCTAAGTGAGACATTTGTTTAAGTGAGTTTGTCCCACTTTTATTACCTTTCTTGCTATAGTTCTTAGCAATAGCAGTTAGACTTATATACCGCTTCATAGGGCTTTCAGCCCTCTCTAAGCGGTTTACAGAGTCAGCATATCGCCCCCAACAACAATCCGGGTCCTCATTTTACCCACCTCGGAAGGATGGAAGGCTGAGTCAACCCTGAGCCGGTGAGATTTGAACAGCCGAACTGCAGAACGGCAGTCAGCTGAAGTAGCCTGCAGTGCTGCATTTAATCACTGCGCCACTTCGGCTCTTCTTAAGTGAATCACTGCAGTTGTTGAGTTAGTAACACGGTTACTAAGTGAATCTGGTTTCCCCATTGACTTTGCTTGTTGTAAAAGTTGATCATTTGAACCTGGGAGACTGCAACTGTCATAAATATGAGCCAGTTTCCCAGCGACTGTATTTATCCCTATTCCTATTCTTTGTGTGCTGATCCTTTCTACTTGTAGTCCTTGACTTACAACAGTTTTGTTAAGCGACCATTCAAAGTGATAATGGCACTGAGAAAAGCGACTTATGACTCTTTTTCACCTTTACAACCTTTGCAGCATCCCCCTGGTTCTATGATCAACATTCAGACACTTGGCAATTGACTCATAGTTGCAATTGACTCATCACAGTTACAATGTCCAGCAATCATGTGATCATCTTTTGTGACCTTCTCCTAAGCAAAGTCAATGGGGAAGCCAGATCCACTTAACAACCATGTTACTAACTTAAGAACTGAAGTGATTTGCTTAACAACCGGGGCTAGAAAGGTTGTAAAATGGGGCAACACTCACTTAACAAATGTCTCCCTTGACAACATAAATTTTGGCCTCAATTGAAGTCGTAAGTTGAGGACCAGCTACACATCAAACCATGTATTATCCTTCAGGAGGAAGGAGAAGGTAAATACCCGGTTTCCCTGAAAATAAGACCTACCCAGATAATAAGCCCAACTGAGGTTTTGAGCGCATGCGCTAAAATTAAGCTCTCCACCAAAAATAAGCACTCCTTGAAAATATTGCACCACAGCAGCAGCCATGAGGTGACCACGCTCACCACCTCCTGCACCTGGTTCACCGACAAAAGGGCGAACGACAAAACCGCACCCGACTAAACTGCGTCGCTGATGTCATCAACAGGGCGACAACAGCGCGGAGACAGAAGCACGCTGTAAACGCTAAACCTAAACTTAACCCCTAAACCTAACCCCCCTAAACCTAACCCTAAACCTAACCCTAAACCTAACCCTAAACCTAACCCTAACCCTAAACCTAAACCTAATCCTAACCCTTAACCTAACCCTAAACCTAACCCTAAACCTAACCCTAACCCTAAACCTAATCCTAACCCTTAACCTAACCCTAAAGCTAACCCTAAAGCTAACCCTTACCTTAAGTTGAATCGGCTTTCTTTCAACGCGTTATTTAAAGCGCCCTTCTTTCTCCACGCTCGCTGTTGTCGCCGCGTTGATGACGTCAGCGACGCGGTTTAGTTGGGCGCGGTTTTGTCGTTCTCCCTTTTGACGGGTCACGCCTGCACCTAGGGAAAAAAAGACCTCCCCGAAAATAAGACCAAGTGCTTATTTCAGGGGTCAAAAGAAAATAAGACCGTACCTTATTTTCAGGAAAACACAATACCTTACCCTAGTACAATTATATTGGAGGGATGTTAATTCTTAGATGATTCAACCCCCTGTGAAGTTGGGAGTTCAACATTGGAACATGGGAGCAAATTAAACACATTTTATTTTAAAGTGACGAATAGCTTATTGTACTGTGGAATAATTAATGCCATGCTTTTGGATTTAGGGTCCAACTGGGGAGACGGGTCCAATTGGTGAAAGAGGTCACCCTGGCCCTCCAGGGCCACCAGGTGAACAAGGACTTCCTGGTGCTGGAGGAAAAGAAGGCGCTAAGGTATATGTTCACTTTTCAGAAACGCAGGGAAACGGATACTTATAAGTGACTTATGGAATGCATTTTGGTACTTGGCCATCAAGTCTTTTGCCTGGGATATGTTGCTGCATTCTGCCCTTACAATTTCTGCATTAAACAGTGAATTGAAACAAAAAGCTTCCCTAATCCTTTCCAACTTGGTGATCCTACACGTTCTTTTTTTTTTTTTTCTTCAGTTGACAACTATAAAGATCATAGTGAGATTTGCCAAACAAATTGGATTGCTTTTTGGCACAAGTTTAGGTTTAGGTTTTTTATTAATTTATAGGCCGCCCTTTTCCCTGAGGGAACTCAGGGCGGCTTACAATTTATAGGGAGGGGGATACAAGACAATAAAACAATAAACATGAAAACAGTGCAAGTAAAAGTAAAACACAACATTCATCATTCGGGTGGGTACAGATTACACTCTTTATCCCCAGGCTTGACGGGATAGCCAGGTCTTGAGGGCTGTGCGGAAGGTCTGGAGGGTGGTGAGGGTACGAATCTCCACGGGGAGATCGTTCCAAAGGGTCGGAGCTACTACTGAAAAGGCTCTCCTCCGCGTAGTTGCCAGTCGACACTGACTGGCAGATGGAACTCGGAGGAGGCCTAATCTGTGCGATCTAATTGGTCGCAAGGAGGTAATTGGCAGGAGGCGGTCTCTCAAGTACGCAGATCCACTACCATGAAGGGCTTTATGGGTGGTAAGTAGCACCTTGAAGCGCACCCGGAGATCAACAGGTAGCCAGCGCAGCTCGCGGAGGATAGGTGTTATGTGGGCGAACCGAGGTGCACCCACAATCACTCGCGCGGGCGCATTCTGGACTAGCTGAAGTCGCCGGATGCTCTTCAAGGGCAGCCCCATGTAGAGCACGTTGCAGTATTGAATTGCTTGCCATAAACATACAAACCTCTCCTAATTTAACACGATGGAAGGTCTACATTGTAAGAGTCTCAAAAGTTCAAAGAAAGGAAGCTCATGAACTTTCACAGAGCAAAGGTTTGGAACGGAAAGACTCGGTAATCATTTCGTTGCCATGTAATTAATTGTGCTACAGTTTTCTCTGAAAACTTCAAAGGGGGGGAAGCTTAATGCTTTGGATTTTGAGGTGCTGCACTTGAAAATAAAGGATTCACCGTGTTTTAATGTAAACCAGAGGAAGTACGACATAGTAACCACCACTGTGATAAAAACGAGAACGTGTTAATGAGGTTTACTTATAAAAGACCCGTTTCTGATTCAGAAGCACATTTAAAAACATCATAAATTCTGTCCTGTATTGACACAATGTTCAGGATTTACCTGTAAGTTGATTAGAATTGCAATGTATGTGGTGGTTCATTGATGAATTGTCTGTTTTTGTTTTGAAAACTGGGCTTCCATGGCCAACTTTCAGTAAAGACTATTTGTTCTATATTCCTAGGGTGATCCAGGCCCTCAAGGCATTTCTGGGAAAGATGGCCCTGCAGGACTGAGGGGGTTCCCAGGAGAAAGAGGCCTGCCAGGAGCTCAGGTAAAACGAGAAGGGCCCTGATGAGTTAATCACCAAGAGGGGGAAGCAGCATTGATGGTGCCAGGGTGATTAGATTCGGTTCTTAAGTTCATCGGTCAACGAAGGTCCCAAACTGAGGCCCCTATTTTGACCATTGCTATAAAACACTGTCAATTAAACATTTGTAGGCTTCATTGACTAAGGAATTGTTAGGAGGTAGGCAATGTAGATCATACATCAAGCTGAATATTAATAAAAGAATTGGCTTTAAAAAGATGTATTATATTTTTATTTTATTACTTGTTTTATTTTATTTATTTTATTTAATCATTTTATTATTTATTATTTTTTATGTTTTTCATTTTATTATTATTTTATTATATTGTTATTTTATTATGTTATTATATTGTTATTATATTATTATTATATTATATTTATTATTATTATATTATATTATATTTATTATTATTATATTATTTTATTATTTTATTATATTTTTAATCATTGTATTATTGTATTATTGTATTACTTTATTATATTATTATATTATTACTTTATTATATTATTATATTATTATATTATTACTTTATTACATTATTACATTATTACATTATTACATTATTACTTTGTTACATTGTTACATTGTTACATTGTTACATTGTTACATTGTTACATTGTTACATTGTTACATTGTTACATTGTTACATTATTACATTCTTACATTATTATATTATTATATTATTATATTATTATATTATTATATTATTAATCAGCCCATAAAAAATAATGCCAATAGAAAGAAGTTTTAAAATATGTGTTGCAATGCCTTGTGGTATATATCGTCAACAACAACAATAATAATAATTGCCTTTGATAGGGTGCAGCAGGTTTGAAAGGCGGTGAAGGTCCTCAAGGCCCACCTGGCCCAATTGTGAGTAGGATGTGTCTACAGCTTATGTTACAATGACATTTTTCATTTATTTCATCTCTCTCTCTCTCCCTCTCCCCCCCTCTCTCTCTATCTCTCTCTCTCTCCCTCCCTCCCTCCCTCCCTCCCCCCTCCTCATTCTCTATATGTATGTGTCTGTATGTGTACATATTGACATACTGACATGTACACACAGGGTGTGTATTTGTATATACACACGCACCATCTCTTTTTATTTCTTTCATGCTGCGATGTGTGCCTGTAGATGCTTGTAAAGACTATATAAATGGATAACGTCTGTCATTCATGTTTGTCAATAGCAGTTTCCTAGTAATTACAGCAACTAACGTCCCCTAAAAAGAAGAAGAAAGTCTAAACTTAAATGTGTTGGCCTCTGTCAAACCTGCTGTTAGCTGCAGGTGGCAAATTGCTTTTTCTTCTTCATTAGATGGTTCAAGGTAGGGAAAAAAGGGAGGGGGGAATCTGCCTCTAGTGGGAGGAAATTAAAAAAAACCCACATAAGGTCTATTAAAGAGACGGATAGAGAATTCTCTCCTGCATTCTTTTCTTTCCCAAATGCGTGCAAATTGGGGGCAAATTACAAATTAGGTGATTCAGGTTTCAGAAGGCATCTGCTTGAATTGTCCTTTTTTTGGTTCCAAAGTGGGGGGAAAAGAGTAGCCGCACTGTCCTGATCCAGACTTTGCTGCACACTTCCAGTTCATAGATCTGTGCCCGTCAGAAATCCTACTTTCCTCCCTCCTGTCCTTTTTTTTTAACCCGCAAATTATTCTTTACTACAAACTGCTTTTTGCTAGACAAATGCCAGCTGGGAGGGACAAGCAGAGGCTTTCTTCTAGAATCAGTGCAAGGGTCCTATGTGGAATATATATTTCAGGATGCGCAGATGTCTTTTCTTCTTGGACCAATTCAGGCATCTTCCTTTCATTTAAAGCGGTGTGTGACATATCCTTCAATTACACACAGAAATAAAGGAGGATATTTGTAGCTAAAGGTTGAAATGAGGGATCTTTGGTGCTCTCTGCTTATTTTTGTTGTGGGTCCTTCCAGCAGCTGAATCGGAGGAGGAGGAGGAGGAGGAGGAGGAGGAGGAGGAGGAGGAGGAGGAGGAGGAGGAGGAGGAGGAGGTGGTGGTGGTGGTGGTGTGGGAGTCAGGGTCAACATCAAGGCAACCTGAGACCTCCAAGGGGAAAGAGGGAATGGAGCTGGCAGAGAGAGAGGGGGGGGGATACCTAGGAAGAGCCTAGGTTGTCTGTCAGCCCTCAGATGGAGAGTCAACAATAGCAATAGCAGTTAGACTTATATACCGCTTCATAGGGCTTTCAGCCCTCTCTAAGCGGTTTACAAAGTCAGCATTATTGCCCCCACAGTCTGGGTCCTCATTTCACCCACCTCGGAAGGATGGAAGGCTGAGTCAACCTTGAGCCGGTGAGATTAGAACCGCCGAACTGCAGATAACAGTCAGCTGAAGTGGCCTGCAGTACTGCACCCTAACCACTGAGCCACCTCGGCTCTTAAGCCCCCAGGACTTGAGGTTACTGATGAGGAAGAGGGGGAACAGCTGGGTCCAGTGCCAGATGTGCAGGAAGGCAGAGGAGAGGAGAGCAGTGGAAATCTGTGGACCAGTCCTTGGGAAGGAAGAGCCACTGCTGCTAACGAAGCCCCACCCTAGTTCTGGGGATAAAAGGCAGAGGGTGGACAACAATTCATCGTCTGCCTGGCTGGACTTATTAGCCTGCATTGAGAGAGAAACTTTTTGCTGGGGGCTTCTGGCACTCCTAATAAAGGAATCTTTGAGTTAACTTCAGTTTTTCATGTTTGGGGAGCTGGGTCAGAACATTTTTTTTCTTGCAGACGTTCCATTATCCCTGATGATGTTACCTAGTTAGGGTAATGAAATGTCTGCAGGAAAACGAGCGAGCTCACCAGGGGTCTCTCGCATACAGAAGTCTCCGGGAATAAATTTGCTTGTGTTGTTTTTGAGATGACAATGAGGTTATTTATGTGGAACTCTGAAGGATCTAGGTCACATGACTCCTCTTCGGAGAATATTCCCTATCCTGGCATTGTAGGCAGAAAGAATGGCACGGTTGTCTGTGGTCTCCCCTGACACCTATGAGTTTTGCATCTTTTTTTTTTGTTTATTTAGCACTGCAAGAGTCTCTAACAAAAGTCAGATCCTTTCTGAGTTGCATTGCCGCAATTGGAATTCAAAGGACCTTTTTACAAATAATAGTAATAATGCAAATCATGAGATTGTTTTAATTTTTTGCAAATATCTTCAAAATGTGGCACATAGTTTTGATTTTCCAGAAGCCTGTGAGAGGATCCCTTAAAAAAACATTGATATGCATTATGCTTTTGGGATTCTATATTAGCAGACTCTCAGAACTTCACTAAGTGTGCAAAAGCAAGATCAGAGTATAAATCCCAAACCCTTTCCCCCCTCAAGTTTAGGATATCTTCTGCAGATTTTGAAGCCTTAAACATATACATGTTTTCCACCAAAAACAGAATAGCTAATAAAACATAAAAGCTAACCTCTATGGGCTAAGGCTGTAATTGCTATGAAATTTAATTCTCACTCTCCGGGGGTTCCCAATCAAAACAAAGCCATATTAATATTTTTATATACTTTTGAATCGTGCCAAGTTAATATTTAAATTTGGTCCTATTTTTTTGTTGTTTTGTTTCTGATTTGATCTTTCTAAGCATGCAATCAGCTATGTCAAAGAAAGCAAATCAGGAAAGAAATGTTATTTATTGTACTTTAAAGACAGTGTTGCTTTATCAAGGCTACCTGAAATGGAAACCAATATGGTATAGTTGTTAAGATATTGGACTAACATTGGGAGACCTAGGTTCATCTTTACCTTCAGCCACTGAAAGTGACCTTGGGCCAGTCATACTCACTCTCTGAATTGACAAGCTTTTTGATGTGAAGAAAAAGAGATAGTGTTACATATGTCACTTTGAGCTCCTAAGCAAAAATGTAGAACATAAATCTAACAAATAAATAAATCTAGTATTTATAAAAAACCCAAAGGGAAAAAAAACCCCTCAAAATTGGCTTATCTGCAGATGGCACATTTTTTATAGTATTCTAATTAAAAATAAAAGCCTGCTTATTCACCGATAGGCTTATATGTGAACAGTTACTATTGAAAATATTACCATACATTCTCCTAGGTAAGCCAATATGTGGATAAGCCAAACCCAATTTTGGGGCTGTAAAATTATTGACTTATTTGTAGTAAGTATCTTGGTAGGTAACTCCTGTGAATGCAACGTGGGGCACATTTCAGTGGTTTAATGGAGAAAGCTCAGTTCTAGGTTTAAAGACAAATCCATGACATATCGTAACAACTGCAGTGAACTTCTTCAGATGATCTTAATGACCGAAGGATGAATCATTCAGAAATAATTGTTCTCTTGAGTATTATGGACCCCCCCGCTATAAACTGTAAGGCTTTAAATGTACTTCATATTTCATCTAGAAATAAGTGGGCAGCTAGAACAATGTTTTTAGCACAAGTCTAAAGGGAACTTCTTGAGTTCCTTCAGCATCCAATCACGTTCGAAAGTCCTGATTTAAAGGAAATTTCCAAAGTTACCCTACAGGCAGTTGTTAAAACCCAGAGCTTATCAGAATGTGCACAGAAATTTTAAAGTCTCTTTCTTCCAAAAGGGGTGTGTTTGGTGCTTATAGAGTGGTACACAGTTTGTAATTAAAAAGTATTCCTGGATTTTCAAAATCAAATCAAAAACAGCTGAGCAGTCAAGAAAAAATTAAGAGAGTCACACTTTGTTTCTTACTCCCATCCTTCACCTCCATTACCCAAGAACCAACGTGAAACTCTTTACAATGGATGTAAGTTTTTTTCTTTATCATATGCCATGGAACCTGCCCCCCCCCTTCTCCAAACCAGAGAAGTCTACCTCTTCACTTCATGAGGAGGCCAGCTCCCTTGTGTGTTCTTTTAATCCCTGACTCCCAATATTTCCCTTTCAGAGAATTTTTTTCAGCATTCTCTTCCACTCATGTCTTCTAGCACCTCTTTAGCAATAGCAATAGCAGTTAGACTTATATACCGCTTCATAGGGCTTTCAGCCCTCTCTAAGCGGTTTACAGAGTCAGCATATCGCCCCCACAGTCTGGGTCCTCATTTCACCCACCTCGGAAGGATGGAAGGCTGAGTCAACCTTGAGCTGGTGAGATTAGAACCGCTGAACTGCAGATAACAGTCAGCTGAAGTGGCCTGCAGTACTGCACCCTAACCACTGCGCCACCTCGGCTCTTAATTTCCCTTGATCTCTCTTTTTTGACCTCCAAGGTTTTTTTTTAAACAGAAAGAACCGAACTCCCTTTGGTTTTGCTTGGATAAACATTCCCCTCTCCCTCCTACAGATTAGAATTCTAAGGTGATTGCTAGATTTTCATAGTGGCCATTCCGTTGGTTTACATACTGTATATTCAGACGTGCTTTACTAGGAAAGCAGATAATTTGATTATTTCCCTGAGGGAGACAAGGGTAGAGAGTATAGCAGTGGTGGGATTCAAATAATTTACCAACCAGTTCTCTGCCCTAATGTCCAGCTGGGTAGGCGGGGCTCGGTGGTCATGTGATCATGTGGGCATGGCCAAGTCAATGTCACTCAGGTCGATGGGCGCTTTGCCTTAGTTGTTACAATGGTATCAAGGGTTAACCGGAGAGGCACTTTCTGTAAACAGGGCAATAAAGCTTAGGCTAGAAACAACACCAGAATGTTTCCTTCCTGCCTTCCTTACAGGATTAGCCCTGTAAAGTGGAGAAAAAAAACCAAAAGATTTCTTCCAACAACCGGTTCTCCGACCTGCTTAGAAAGTTACCAACTGGTTCTCCCGAATAGGTGCGAACCGGCTGAATCCCAGCACTGGAGCATAGGCTCTGTGGAGAATGAATTGGGGCTGTGGAAGTTTGCTTGTTTTTTCTTACCTGCAGCAGATTCTAGAGTTAATGGGTGGTGGGGAGGGAGTATTCATTATAGTAACTGGTTTTCAATGAATTCAGATGTCTATAAGGCCATGTATTCGTAATTTTAGCATATTCTTCATAGAGGTAGGGTGGGATTCTTTTTAGTGGGCCTATATTGTAGCAAACATTTTCAGAATTCTTCTATAGTTTTGAGATATGTCATCTTCTGCAGTAACAAAATTGTGAGTGGCAGATATAGGGGGCCCTTTGTAGGAAGTAAAAAGTAATACTTTCTAACCATTCACGGCCTGATAAATTCTAATAGAATTGCTTCTTGAATGGTATGAAACCAGTTCCAGGAATCAGTGGCTTTTTAATGCTCAAGAAAAAATTGCCATTTCTCAGAAGTGTTTTTTTTTTTAATTAAGAAAATGATGTTGAAAAAGTACTGATTCTGATGGCTAAATTTGTAGCGTTTGTCTTCATTTAATTTTTTTTACTATATGATATCATTTTTGCTTTTGACTGTCAAGATTTCCTAAAATGCAGAGCACTTACTGCCACAAAATAAAAACCTTTTACAGAATGCCATTCCATGCCAATTATCCCAGCCTAGCAGGATGTCAAGTTAAAAGTTTAGGGATGCTCTTGAGCAATTTTAGCAATAAAAAAAAAAGATAGTACTGAAATGTATGGTTCAAAAGTTTTCATGATTCCCTGTAGGACAGCTCCTTTTTCTTGTGCCGTAGAAGTCCCCAAGATTTAGGCACTTTGCGGGAATGAATGAATAAGTGAATTAAAGAATAAAGAATGAATGAATCAGTGGTGGGATTCAGCCAGTTCGCACCTATTCGGGAGAACCGGTGGGTAACTTTCTAAGCAGTTCGGAGAACCGGTTGTTGGAAGAAATCTCATTTTGTTTCTCTCCACTTCACAGGGCTAATCCTGTAAGGAAGGCAGGAAGGAAACATTCTAGTGTTGTTTCTAGCCTAATCTTTATTGACCTGCTTACAGAAACTGCCTCTCCGGTTAACCCTTATTACATTGTAACAGCTAAGGCGAAGCGCCCATCGATGTGAGTGATGTTGAGTTGGCCATGCCCACCCAGTCACATGACCACCAAGCCCCACCTACCCTGCTGGTTATTAGGGAAGAGAACCAGTTGTTAAATTATTTGAATCCCACCACTGGAATGAATGAATGAATTAATTAAAGAATGAATGAATGAATGAATGAATGAATGAATGAATGAATGAATGAACGTTTAGCACATCAGTCCTAAAATAAGCTGTTACTTCTTTACATTCAAGGGTTCTTCTGGTGAACGTGGTCCAGCAGGAACAGCCGGCCCAATTGGTTTACCAGGACGTCCTGGACCACAAGGTCCGCCAGGCCCTGCAGGAGAAAAGGGAGGTCCGGTAAGTAATTCTGAAGACAGCACATGTTAAGACTATGATATTATAAAACGCATTACCTTTCATATTTGCTAATGTTAGTTCTTCACACTCCAGCACTTTCCTATTGCATATGTGCCAGGCATACTCCTTTTCTGCAGTATTTACAACAGAGTTCTGCAAAAATTTAATTAAACTCTATGACAGTTTGGTACACTTTATCAGACCTTTAAAACCTAGGGAGAGAGGTTAAGCAGAACAGATAATTACGAACACAATAAGGGCTGTGTTTGGTTATAAAATATTTTGTTAAAATGTAGGTTTGTTTTAAACCTAGTGCCCTGTTCTATTTTAATGCACTCATTTATTTTTTCCCCTTCCTTATCATATTTCATTAAAGTTATTCCTACTATGTCTAGCTTGTAAGTGAAAATGTATATTGATAGATAAAAAGACTCCTGGAATTCAATATAAGAGGTGCTCGGAGTCGGAACCCTGTCCAGGGTCCTTCACATCCTCCAGAGCCGACTCATAAGGCCCCTCGCTGTCGGAGTCTGGTGGCAGCTCCGACAGCTCCTGCTGGGCCACAACAGGATCCTTTGAGTCAGGACCATGAGGCCACTCTCCTACAGATATTTGAATTCCGGACAGTGAAAAACTGTAGGAGATTATGTCAACAGCCCCATATCAGTGGAGGAAGAGAGCTTGGAATTCATAACAGGTCAATAGAGCTGAGGTTAATGAGATATCTGGGGAAGTTAACATGGCTTTATTTAGTACTGCTTAATTGCTCACATTTAATTCAAGTACAATTCCTTGTTTCTGAAATAAATGCATTGCCTCTATTTCTACATATAAATGGACCCTTGCAATGCTCCTGTTTAGTCTTCCAGGCAGCTGTGTTTTGTTTCAGAATACTCCTCTCTTACTGACATTGAATTACCTACTTTATTTGGGTAACGTTTATAGCATTAGCTATAAAATTGGGGAAAAAAAGGTATTCAGGGTTTTTTTATTTGTTTGGTTAGGGTATTTTTGATCCTTTCATATATTTTCAATTTCATTTCTGTCTGCAATCTTTAGGAAGCCATGTTATTTGTATTCTTATTTCTATTTCCTGGCCTGTTATTTATAATGCACGGATCATAAAGATGTATTGAAATTCTGAAACGCAGACACTAGTTACCAAGCAACTTAAACTCTTTCGCGGCATGACATCCTGATTTCTGCAATTCATATGTATGAGTCCTGATCAGGACTGAATGAACAAGAAGAGAAGATCTGAAATGCTGTCGCTGAATTTGCTAAAATGGATCCAGGGATAAAAGCTTGTGAAAGACTTAAAGAACAAAGCTAGGGAAACCTGGGAATAGGTTTCTCATCACAACCACTCAACAATTTTAAAACCTGTTCTTTGCCGCTCAGATATTCAACTTGGACAATTATAATCAATCAAGCAATTACAAGTACAGAATCTACCAAATACATCCAGATTAGAATTTCTCCTACACACTCCTATTCTTCTTTTAAGATATTTAATGTTAGCTCTCCTTTTTTTGGTTGTTTCGCAGCCTCAGAGAAAAAGTCAGTAGTTGAATGGGCAACAAGAGTTTTCAGTCGTGCATCCTGTCTTTCAAATACACTCTCTTGGATGCTTTAACTCACAGTATTTTAGCACTTGGCTGACATGCTTTTGTTTTGTAAATCTTTTAAAATTAAGATTTCAGCGAGAGTAGGACAAAATACATCCCTTTGCCTACTACACCCTTCTTTGTGGAATGAATCAATCTCTGTAATTCTGCATAATGCGCTACATTTTTTTTTCTTTTAAGAAAATATTAGTGATTTTAAAAGCCCACAGAGAGGCAAAAGGGAAAGAAAAAAAAATTGGTGAAATACAATATTTATAAATGAACAATTGAAGTACCAAAATAATACAGTTAACGCTCGGCATAATTTTGATTAGAAATTAGCCAATGAATTTAGTAAATTATACCGTGTTTCCCCGAAAATAAGACAGGATCTTATTTTCTTTTGACTCCTGAAATAAGCAACTGGCCTTATTTTCGGGGAGGTCTTATTATTTTTGAGGTGGAGGAGTCGGTGAGCGTGCGTCATGGTTACCTCATGGCTGCTGCTGTGTTGCAATATTTTCAGGGTGGGCTTATTTTAACACATGCGCTCAAAAGCCCAATTGGTCTTATTATGTGGGGAGGTTCTTATTTTCAGGGAAACAGGGTATGTAAGAATATTAAATCATTTTAACAATATAAGTGAGAATGTACA
This sequence comes from Thamnophis sirtalis, assembly GCF_051295495.1. Classification (NCBI taxonomy): domain Eukaryota; kingdom Metazoa; phylum Chordata; class Lepidosauria; order Squamata; family Natricidae; genus Thamnophis; species Thamnophis sirtalis. The sequence continues at coordinate 4,915,503 of NW_028261387.1, forward strand.
GTACTGAGCTGAGCACTAAGATCTTATAGATCTTTCATCTTTTAGAACCCACTACTGTCGACTGACAATTTCCCCTCCCCCTGGAAACAGGCAATTGATCACAAGCTGGGCTCTTATGGGCTCTCATCATTATTCTTAATGTCCCTAGGCTTTGAGCAAGCAGAGCAAGTAGTAATCAATAGAATGAGGGACATGGAGTTCCAAGAAGAACTAAATAGGTTGCCTCTCCACAGTAGGGACAGAATCAAACAGGGTGTGTGGGAATCGGCAAGATATCTAAATGACCTGATCTTCCCAAAACAAAGAATAGCTTTCTTCAGAGCCAGATTTAACCTTCTTCCTTCAGCACTCCTCCAGGGCAGGTATAAGAGAACATCTATAGCAGAACGGGTTTGTATATGTGGTAGAGGAGAAGTGGAAGATAATTCACATGTTCTATTACACTGCAAGTTATTCAGAGCTTGTAGGTCTGCACATATTCTCCCCTTATTAGAGAGATTGCCAGGGAGGGCAGACCATTTTTATCTAGGCTTCCTCCTCCAGGACACTAACCCGGTTACCACGTATGCAGTGGCAAAGTTCTGTGCTGCTGCAATGTCCGTAAGAAAAAAAATTGGCTACAGAAGTATAGTTGTCATCTTGTACCAATTATCTGGACATACCTCTAACCATCTCTGGACCATTATGTTATTATCCGCTTTTAATGTCAATACTTTTTAATTATATTTTAACGTTAGTATTTTTTGATATAGTGTAAAAACTAATGTGTATTGCTGGTCTTTGACCGTAATAAAAATTTTACTTACTTACTTACTCATCTTTTAGAACTACCAATTATTTATCACTAATATTATGAACGATGGCTTGTTTTTGGAAACAGGGTGAAAAAGGTCCTCAGGGACCAGCTGGACGTGATGGAATACAGGGACCTGTGGGTCTTCCGGGACCTGCAGGAGCAGCTGGTTCTCCTGGAGAAGATGGTGACAAGGTCAGTTGATAATCATTCTGTTTTTCTTTTGACGTTAATTACTACAACTTCCTTGAACTGGTGCCTTCTGAAAGTCTGATTGCACCAATGCAAGGGAGAAAGGATGCGTGGGAGAAGATAATTTAACCTTGGTTGCAAAATATATGTCCTGACAACTGTTCCTTTCTCATGTATTTCTACATTATTATGTTGAATGTTGAATGTTGATTTTATTTATATGCTGCCCTTTTCCCCTGAAGGGGACTCAGGGCGGCTCACAAGTCAAACCAGACAAAATTAAAAACGACACAAAACAATGCATGGTTTAAAACACACAACAACCATACCATTCGAGACGGGGGCAACGGTTCTTTAGCCCCAGGCCTGTCGGAACAGCCAGGTTTTAAGGGCTTTGCAGAAGGCCTGGAGGGTGGTGAGGGTTCGAATCTCCATGGGGAGTTCGTTCCAGAGGGTCGGAGCAGCCACAGAGAAGGCTCTCCTCCGGGTAATCGCCAGTCGACACTTATTAATATTCTTTTCAGTTGTTTTGGAAAGACTAATAGGAAGTCTAGCTGGATAGTCCTTCCTATCTGCAACTTACGCTGTGCACATACATTAGCAGCTACTTCTTTATTCATTGGTAAACTTTTAGTAATAGCATCACATCTTACACAGACGAAAACTTAATTATAGTACTATTCAGACATTATGTTTCAGACCCCTTCCATATATGGGGTTTGGCAGATACATGGCACTTTCCTCTGTTGTCACTACTTCTTGGGGTTTCCGTGCAGCTTTACGTGTTCAATGAATGATCTCTTGGTTCAGCTCCTATTGCTGAGGAAACATATTGAAGACAGATTTGCAAACTTTCCACCAATGTTGCAAGATAGGTGGTTTCTTACCAGCAAATCTCCTGGATGTTTGTATTTTATTTTTTCCCCTTTTTTCAGATTAAACCTTGTTCCCAAATCCATTCCACTATCTCCCCATTCTCCATTAATATACTAAAGAATGGCTTTTCCACTTCGGCTAAGTGGAGGCCATGTGGGGTTTTTACAAAATGCATGTTTCTGGTGGAAAAAAAATAGAAATATAAAGCAAGAACAGAGAGCCAATTTGATCATATCTTCTATGCTTCCCCATTGGCCAGCTAAACAGACAGCTTATTAATTTAAGGGATGGGAGCAAGCACCACATAGTGTAGGTGAAAAGATTTATTTATTATTTATTTATTATTAAAATTTATATGCCGCCCAATCCTGAAGGACTCCGGGCGGCTTACAAAAGAAGAAGAAAAAAGAAGAAGAAAATAAGAGAAAGGCAGTTTAAAATCACAAAACACACGCATTCGTTCTGATCGGGGCCGGACCTCAACAATGAGGTCAACAGCCCCAGGCCTGCCGGAAAAGCCAGGTTTTTACAGCTTTCCTGAAGGCCATGAGAGTGGGTAAGGTCCGGATCTCTGGGGGTAGCTGATTCCAAAGGGTCGGAGCAACCACAGAGAAGGCTCTCCTCCAGGGGCCCGCCAGCCGACACTGTCTGGCTGACGGCATCCGAAGGAGGCCCAATCTGTGGGATCTTATTGGCCGCTGGGAGGTATGTGGCAGTAGGTGGTCTCGTAGGTAGAAAAGATTGCTTATATTCGGGGAGGATGGTGATGCTGGTGGTATGGGCCTCAGATTGGTAAAATAGGAGTTATATTTCTCATGTACCCAGTATCTCAGTATGTCCAAAAATGGTGCACACTACTTTTTAATGAACTATCATTTCTGTTTTAATAAAAAGATTAGGAAAATGTAGCTTCCAGATTTGAAACAAACAGCCAACTTCAAAGTAAGGTTTATTAAATCTTAGTATGTTTCAAAGCTGGTCATTTGAGATGAAATGGAAATCTATTTTTAATTACTTTTTTTTTACTTATTCACACCTTAGAGAGGGGATTATGTGTACAGGGCAAACTTAACAATATTTTTATATTATGTTTTTTTGATCATGGACACCTTACAGACAGAAGAAAGCAGTCAATCCCAATTATAGTAACTTTATATTGAAGGAGGCGTGAAGGTAAAACAAAGGTAGCAGTTTCCTTATTATAAAATTGAGAAAAAAAGTAAATTTCAACGCAAGCACGCTGCACTTCGAGCTTTAGCGGGCAATATGTCACCAAATCTCTCGTACCAAAATGTGATTGATCAACCCAAAATTGTCCTCCTCCAGGCTGCCACTCAAAGGCAGAGAGAATAATATGGTGACATTTGAAGGTAGCTCAGTATTGACTACTGTTAACAAAGAAATGGGTCCTTTAAAGAAAGACGTAATACCTTTCTTTTGATTGCAGGGTGAAATTGGAGAACCGGGTCAAAAGGGAAGTAAGGGTGACAAGGGAGAAAATGTAAGTCTTTTTTCTATTCCTTCCCCCCACTTTGGTTACTGCCTTTACTATATTGCTTTTTTATTGCTTGGCAAAAAGGAAATAAATGCATGAAACAAAATGTATCAAAAACCAGTATTCTCAACGAGCAAGAAAAATGTCTATTTATTTTTTTGCAGAAAGATTCACATTTCTAATTAATAAGATAAAGAAGGGGCTTCATATTTCTTGATAATGCTTTTTGATGATTTTTATATTTCTTCAATGTGATCCAACTTCTCGTCTTTTCACCCCTGTCCTTGACAAATCAAAGCTTCTTTTTCTCTGTAACCCAACTCCTTTGTGGTTGCACATCTTCCTAAACCTGAAAAAAAAAACCAAAGAAAGAGGAGACCCTGGGTTACCACTATTCAGAGGTGGGTTCCTACAGGTTCGCACTGGTTTGGAAGAACCGGTTCGTCAAATCTACCGAACCGGTTAGAAGAGGTTCCACCAGTGGACCCAGAAACCAGGCCACACCTACAGAAGAGGTTCCAAAAACAATTTTTTGAAACCCACCACTGCCACTATTCCAAGAGATCTTTGTAGTTGGCCAGATACTCAAATAAAGCTAGTTCTTTTCCCTGCTGTTGAAGTAATAATAATCGCTGGACTTTCTGAACTTTGCAGCTATGGAGATAGATCTCTCCCCCAGATTTATCCCTGCAATTTCTCCTATTTTAGCAAGAAATAAGATGCTGCTTGTCACACCCATAAATACTACATGTGGCAGTCTACTTACCAGGAGAAAAGGATTCCATTAAATATTCTTCGGATTCTTAGCTTGACTTATTTTGTTTTAGACGTTTAACAGATTGTGAAAACTTTTGATTTATTTTTGAAGGGCATTTTGATTGCCGTAGCTAATTACTGTTATTCATACATGAGGCTCCTTTTTTTCTGTTAATCATTTGTTTTATATATATATATAATAATTATATCTGCTGTCACTGTATTTCACATTGTTTTCTAGGAGTGCAGAATGTTGAAATATTAGGTGACAGCATACCTTATTATGTTTTACGGTTTGTCAGTCACCTTGGGCAACTTGGTGACATGTGAAAATAGAAGCGGGTGGATTTGAAATATTTTCTTACCATTTATTTCTTACAGAAATGATCAAGTTTAATCTTCCTGCAGTGCTTTTCTCTTTTCCATATGTGCTTATTATACAATACTGAATTAATATGGAAAAAGAAACATATGTATTTTCCATGTTTGGGAAAATATTGCAAATGTTAGTAACAATACAACTTTTTAGACATGTTTGCCACCATCTGTATTCTATCGATCTCTAGCAAAATGGTTAAAATACCTTTCTTTTTTAATAAACAAAAACTTCATAGAAATATGAAAAAAGTATTATATTTATGTTTCACAAAGCTTAGAATCAAATTTTACTTTGAGGAGATTTACTAGAATATTTTTAATAAAGTTCACCTGATTGCAAAGTAAAAACTGCAGGTAGCTAATTTCATTTAGTTATAGATGCTGCTTATTATGTAATTATTCTTTCTTAGTTTTCATGTTAGCATTTTTTCTACATGGGTACTTTTAGCCAATCATGTGTTGGTGTATATGTCAGAAATATGTATCAATGCTCAAATTTTGGATGTGGTCAGTCATATACCTAATATGGATCATCTTCATTTTTAGTGATGGTTACTAAATTGTTCTGACCCACCTCCTCCATCCAGGAACGAAAGCCGAAACCAACGTAAATGAAAAGGTTTCTTTTAATCAGTCCAGACTCTCGTTGGCTTCCAGCCGCATAAACAAAGAGATAAGCACTCTGGAAGCAAGTCCTACAAAACTTGGCAGCAATGCAAACAAACTCTGGCAGCAATCCAGCCTGCCAAGTTTGTTTCGTGTTAGTCCTTAACGTTGACTTCTGCAGAAAGGCGTGGCACAAGCAGTCTCTTTTATAATCAGGAGAGGATCTTAATGAGCATCAGCTGAGCATAATCACCTCTTGTAATTACGCCGTTGTTCTTGACGCCGAGTAGCCCTTCGATGGCGTGCATCCCGGAACAACTCACAGTTGTTTTCTGGATCACTCACTCTTGTCTCCTCCCCACTGATCCAAGGCTCAGATGCCACCTGGTGGCCAACCAGTCTCTCCTTGCCCTGCGAGGAGTCAGAACCCTGTTCAGGGTCCTCCACATCCTCCAGGGCCGGCTCATAAGACCCCTCGCCGTCGGAGTTTGGTGGCAGCTCCAACGGCTCCTGCCGGGCCACAACACTAAATTATTATAATTTTAACTGTCATTGCTCAATAAGCATCATGTAAATATGAGCACATTTTAATATGATTGCAAGATCCTCTGATGCGTTTAAATTTAAGTCTTTTGTTTAGTTTTACCTTTCTTAAGAACAAGTCAGTGTGGAAGGACTATTTTCAAGAAATATATGTCATAAAATAAAATCTTATTTTAAATAAATAAAACATTATTCAGGCTTATTCACTGAACAGTAATATTCTATTCAATTTACTATTTAAATGGCAATAGTAATTATTGTCATTTAAAATTCCTTTTTTATTTATCCAAGCTTGACTATTTGGTATCAAGTACTAGTGATAATGCCCTTAACCTATAACAACAGGAAGAACGTTTAAGTTAATTCCTGGCCCAATATTTCAAAGGTTAGGGGAAGATGTCATCATTCCCTTTCTGTCAGTCTACATCAGGGGTGTCAAACTGGCAGCTCACAGGCCAGATGCATCACGCACGGGCCACGCCCGTGCCCAGCTCTGCAATTGGCAAAATGTCACGTTGCAAAATGTCACATGATGGCAATGTGACACAGAAAATTTGACATCCGTGGTCTACATTATGGACTACATAGAAAGGAAAGTCCTTGTTGAAAGACTAATTCTTTTCAATTCCTTCCTTCCTTTTCTTTCCAGCCAGTTGCATTAATTCTTTGTGCCGAACTGTAGCTTAAGCTTGTTGAATTTGCTTTCCTTTTTCCTACCTCTTGTGTAATTGATTTGATATTTTAAATCTGAGAAGAAGAAGATTGTGCTTGCTATCTGCAAACTTCTCTGCCCTTTCAGCTGAAGACAAAGATAAGAAGGGTGCAAATGAATGAGTAAATTAAAAAGCTGGAATATTAAAACCTGTTTATTAAAAAAAGCAGGACTGATGCATGGAGAAGATTGGGGGGAAAAAATAATCCACCAATAACCCCAGAACATTGGTCTGTTTCAATGAATGTAATAAAGCTCCATCTCTTCAAAGAAATATGGTAATGCATGTTATATTTGAATAATGTAAGATGTATATTTGAATAATGTATTTTTTTTTTGTTTTTTGTTTTTTTTGCCAGGGACCTTCAGGGCCACCTGGTCTTCAAGGCCCCATTGGTGCTCCTGGAATAGCTGTAAGTTTCCTGCTTATTGCAAATGAATTCTTCAAAACTTTTTGTATCTTAAAAAAAAATCTCACTGCACATTGCAAAGGTTTAGAAATGATTTTACACAGCCTAAAACCTGGATTTTTTTTTAAAAAAAAAATCTTCCAGGACTCTATGACTCTATGCAAGGTTAATATAAGCTTCAGTGTTAAATCAAATGCCATTCTGCTTCCTTTGTTCATTAGTGTGACATCACAAAAGAAAAACACATATATTTTTTTTTGGCAAAGGTTGAGCACAAAAGCATCCTTTTCAATGGCTTTAAACAGTGTACGCGTGTTTCATGGACTGTGCATAACCCACTGCTTAATTTTGCATTCATTTTAAAAAGAATCCATCTTTGTGAATCAGCCACAAAGTCTATTATGGATTGCATCCCTTAGGACTTTTTCCAGGGTAATATCTAATCAAGAAAATTATGTAACGATTTCAGATAACAGTGAAAGACAGCATCATCATCCACGTATTTAGCCTTTTTTCCCCCTCCGTTGAGTAGGACGAACTGCTCTTGGCTAATAAATGGTACTTTTGATATTTCTATGACAAGCATCCGGACCCCCTCACAATTTACAATTTATAAGAGCCCAGGTGGCGCACTTGTTAGGGTACAGTACTGCAGGCCACTTCAGCTGACTGTTATCTGCAGCTCAGCGGTTCTAATCTCACCGGCTCAGGGTTGACTCAGCCTTCCATCCTTCCGAGGTGGGTGAAATGAGGACCCAGATTGTTGGGGGCGATAGGCTGACTCTGTAAACCGCTTAGAGAGGGCTGAAAGCCCTATGAAGCAGTATAGAAGTCTAACTGCTATTGCTATTGCTATTTACTCTTTTAGAATGTCTGTTTCCCATGGTTGAATTTACGGAATCATTTGCAAGAAATGAGGCAAAGCGAGAAATCTGGCACACCGTTAAGCCACTGCCTCAGCACAATTGAAGTCCATGAGATGTTTTCGAAGCTCACCAAGTTGGGTTCAGAATCTGGAGAGGGAGTTCTCCCCCATTTCCTAGATCTGTATTTTTTTTATACAATCAATGGAGCTGAAATTGTTGGGATATACTTTACATTTTGAGTCAGTTATACCTATTTCAATTTACAGGGAGGTGATGGAGAGCCTGGTCCAAGAGGACAGCAAGGGATGTTTGGACAGAAAGGCGATGAAGGCTCACGAGGCTTTCCTGGTCCTCCAGGACCTATTGGCCTTCAGGTAGTTTTTTTTATTGTATTATCCTTCCTGCATATATTATTCTTTTTTTCCCATCCATTGTAAAGTGGAGCATATTTAAAAATAAAGGCTAAAAAGGTCAAGGTTCCCTTCGCACATATGTGCTAACTGTTTCTGACTCTAGGGGGCGGTGCTCATCTCCTTTTCAAACCCAAAGAGCCAGCACTGTCCGAAGACGTCTCCGTGGTCATGTGGCCCACATGACTAAATGCTGAAGGTGCACTGTTACTTTCCCACCAAAAGTGGTCCCTATTTTTCTACTTACATTTTTATGTGCTTTTGAACTGCTAGGTTGGCAGAAGCTGGGACAAGTAATAGGAGCTCACTCCGTTACATGGTGCTAGGTATTCGAACTGCTGAACCGCCAACCTTTCTGATCAACAAGCTCAGCATCTTAGCCATTAAGCCACTGCGTCCTTATAAAAAATGGCTACTTTTACATAATAAACTGTTCTGACACCCCCCCCCCCGTCCTACACCAAAGCATGCCGAGACAAAGATTTATTAACCCACAGACAGGACCTTGGCAGCAAGCCAACACAGACTAGACTTTGGCAGCAATCCAGCCTGCCAAGCTAGCCACGAGAGTTCTCCAGCTCTAGTGAATACGTTGACTCCTGCAACGAGTGTGTGCACAATCATTCCTTTTATAGTCTTGAGAGGAGCCTAATTACCACCAGCTGAGTGCAATTATCTCCTGTAACTGTGTAATGGTTCCTTACGCCTATTAGCTTTCCGTTGCCGGGCATCCAAGACCAATTCCCTTGTCTCCTCCCCACTGCTCCAATGCATGATGTCAGGAGCACACTCCCTTGTCTCCTCCACACTGGTCCAAGGCTCAGGCGCATCCTGGTGGCCAACCAGCATCTCTGCACCCTGCTCAGAGTCGGAACCTGTCCAGGGTCTTCCACATCCTCCAGAGCCGACTCATAGCTGTCAGAGTCTGGTGGCAGCTCCAACGGCTCCTGCTGGGCCACAAAAATAAACCAATACAGACTAGTGATAGTAACAACAAATAAATCCTTAAATCATCATTCCAAATCATCATATAAAGTTTTTAGAATTGCTGGCAAATCACTAACGCAGAGACAGGGAGGTGCCTATTCAGTTTTTTAAAGGCAAGGTTTGGATCATAATTATCCTCCACTACAAAAATCATGGAAGGGATGGTAAGCCATCCCAAAACACTGGATCTCTCATCAAGAGGTCCACACAAAAAAAAATAGGAGACAAAAAACAATTCTCATCATTCAAGGGCTTTCCCGGGATTTCTTTCTGCAGGGACAGCTGTTTCATTTCAAAGCTCCAGAAGGGAATTAATGAGTCAATCTGCTGCCTACTTTACAAAGTAAAATACATTCCAGTGTAAAATTGATTCAGTTCAGTGCAACATCTGGAACACTTTTTCTATTTAAAAATAAGTATTAAAATGGTTTGGATAAGAAAGGAAACATGTTTTTGAAACATTGTTTTTTTTAAAAAAAAAATGCAACAATTTAAAAGTTGCAAGATAATGAAATTACTATTATCGTAAAGTGACTGATGAATTTAGCATTTTGAGCTGCTCCACAATAGAAATACAGTGCAAATTTTGTCTGCATTGTAAGTGTTATATACTTCACCTTTGTGCAAGTTTAATTTAGTGGTGGTTGTGTGTGACTCATTAATCTGAGTTTTAAACAAATGCTGAAAAATGTTTCTTCCAATCTCATTTTCCTTTGTAATAATTTCTTGTACAATTTCTTGTACAAATGTGCTAATAAATGGCTACTGAGCAATCACACAGAATGCATAGTAACAAGAAAAATCATGTAGTGCATACAATATCTTTCTTTTTGTTATGAAGAATATTCCTTGATGTCAAATTTTACTCGATATATCCAAATTATCATCACATTGTCTGATACATTTGCAATCATACATACTAGAAAAGGTTTCAATAATACAAATCATTATTTTTAAACTGCTACCATTTAATAGCAGAGTTTCTTCCAATCTCAGTAGTAACTGATTCTGTCTTAATATTTCTTGTAAATAGGTTGGTGTTTTAAAGTCTTTTTCCTGGAATATCTGAACCTTGTTAGCTGTTCATCTGATAAAATGTGATGTCCCTCTTTCTATATCTTTTATTGTACAATCTCTCCTAAAAATAATAGGAAAACTCAACATAACCTTTCAGCAACACATCCCACTTATAGGGATGTACAAGCTTCTTACATCTTAAGGATTTTCAAGTTGTAATAACTGATATAAGTACAACTGATCAGATAGAATTAAGGCTTCTAAAGTGTATAATGAAACCGTTAATCCCAAAAGCACATTATAAAACGCCAAAGCTGTTGCCTAAAAACAAAAAATAAAATAATTCAAATATTTATTCAATATTTTTAACACACCTCTCCAAGGGGGGGGGGACCTGTTACAGAAAGAAAATAAAAATGAACAACAATAATAAATTGAAGTGATGTAAAGAAAAGGTAAATTTTAAAAAAGTACATGCCAGTATCAAATTCTTCAGAACATAAATTAGAAGAGAGGTTTTGACAGTGGGGACACTTAAGGGTGAGCCTATCAAGATTGTGCTTCAGAACAAATTTGAAAATAATTAGCATGCTTAACCTTAGAGACATCTATTCTCCCATAATTGCAATGGTACTATTGACAGACTGAAAAATTAAACTTTCACATTAACTGAGGACCCAAGTTTGAGATACAATAGACAGGTTTATGGCTCAATAAATCTTAATAACAAACTGATAGATTAGTTGTTAGTGTGTGTCATGTCAACAAATAGTAATTGATGAGATTCTAGCATCTTTAACAGGAAGCTCTTTGCTTTTTCTACAGTCACATCTGCAAGCAAGTAATTTGTAGGTAATGATTCATTCAAAGCATTGTGACCAGAATTGTCCGAATTGTTAGGACATCTGTGTATCTTTACTGAGATATTTACTGCCTTAAAATGCAATGTATACATATCTCCCAGCTCCTCCCTCCAGCCCAGAAATATCTATAGGGAAATCAAGTATGCACTTTTATTTATACTTATATCATGTCCTTCCTGTAAGTAGCTCAGGACAGCATACATTTCTTTTTACAAGTAGTCCTTGATTTACAACCATTCATTTGTGACTGTTTGAGGTCACAACAGCAGTGAAGTAAGTGATCTATGACCGGTTTCCACACTTACATCCATTGTAGCATCTCCATGGTCATGTGATCAAACTTTGGGCACTTGGCTACTGGAAGGCATTTATCATCAATTACTATTTGCATACAGGGTCATGACACTTGTCAGAACCACCTTAAATTACCTCACACACAGCACTGGCATGCATAAGACTATGATGTAAACTTGTTTTTTTAAAGGCATCTTTGGTTTGCGTTAAAACAACTTCGACACACGCAATGTTCTGATTGCACCACAAACGCAGTAGTCATCCTTACCTTTCACAGAGGCCCTGAGTTTTATAAGTATGAGCATGATAGTGTAGAATAATCATATCCAAGGACCAGTGGTGGGTTTCAAAAATTTTTGGAACCTCTTCTGTAGGTGTGACCTGCTTTCCGGGTCCACTGGTGGAACCTCTTCTAACCGGTTCGGTAGATTTGATGAACCAGTTCTACCGAATAGGTGCGAACTGGTAGGAACCCACCTCTGCAGCTTAGTATTCTGAGATTTATAATTTCAACATATGTGGAGGACATATATTTGAGATGGGTGGGTACAACATACATTATGCTTCATGATCCACTTTTCTGTTGATTATTTTATTAGAAATCTGCTACAATTTCAGCCTAAACCTTAGAGCATAAACCTGTCCAATAGCTTAATGAGCCAGAACTTTCCTATTTTCTTTTCTAAGCAAATTCTTTTAGTTCAGGCCCAATTTGTCTTTTCAATAGGAAAAGAGAATAGATTCTATTGACTTTAGCACTTGGGCCTAAGGTGAACAATTTGAACCTGATTCTTGAAGTATCACTCTGAAAAACATCCCATTATAAAGCTCTGTTACCTGCATTTAGTGCACATCGAGAGACTGTTCGAATAAGACTACAACAATAAATCTTGCAGTCAATGGAAAAGAAAGACAGCTTCTCCCAAGTGACTGAGTGTTCAAATAATCTGAAGTTCTGAATGAATCCAAGAGCAACATAGCTCATGAATGTCAGAATTCAATGCTGTGCAGTCAGTGATCAACATCTATTTACTGTGTCTTTAAATAATTCATAACACCTGCCATTAAATTATCTTTAGATACTGCTAATAAGTCAAGCTTTTATTGACTCTACAATTCTTCATTATTCACAATCAATGAATATATTTCATTATGCACATTACCATTCCTTATAGTTTCTTTGTTTAAATGCCACAAAGTTTATTCAACTTCCAAATAATTGGAATGAGCTGGATAAAGGATACAACCGGAAAAGAAAGTTTGTCTCATATATATGAGACTAAAAGTGGCTTATAAAAAGCCATTGTTATATAACTTTTTCCTCTTGCGTATTTGGTGAGAGTGGGAACAACTTGAATTTGCCTTACTTATTAATGCTAATCAACATAATTTGCAGTTTCTTATCTATGCAAAACTAGAATCAATTCTTCTTCTGTTTCTGTACTTCTCCCATTTATTTTCAGTGCTCTTCACTTTTTGAAAAATATACGTATATCTTGGGGAAGTGCTTGCAAAAAACATTAAGGGAATCGTGCCAGAATTTCTTTGTGCTTGAAGGCAGTACTAAATTAAATGTAGAAACAAGGTAGAATAAATTTATATTTTAAAAAAATTGAGCATTATAGAAAGCAAAAGAGAGATATTCTTTGATCGTTAATGATGTTACTGAAAGCTATAATTATCATATTTGAAAGATGAATGTTTTATTGCTGGATGGAAAAAAGATTTTGGATGTGTAGAAGGATAAGGACATTATTTTAGAAATGGAAAAAAATATAGCCAGCAGGTCACATATAACTTGAACCATTAAGGTGAGTTTTTCGCATAAACAGATCTCTTAAATATTAGATTCAACAAAAGTTTGACAGTATTGAAATCAGGATGTACGATTGCTATATAAGTGCTTTGGCAGATTTTAAAGTCAACATGTAAAATTATGATTTATGACTTTGGCATCTGGACTGAGTATACTATTCCCATTTTCTGAAAAGTATTTGTTTTGCTCTCAAATACAAGTACCTAGATACCAGGAGATTGTAGGTTCTAGTTCTGTCTTAATCACGAAAGCTGTGACGGCTGGGAAGGTAATTTGGACAATCACTCTCTCTCAGTCCAACCCACCTCAAAGGGCTGTTGTAGGGAACAAAAGGAGGAGGAAGGCCAGGGGTGGGTTGCTAATCCCATTCCAACCGGTTTGGTTGGAACGGGGCCAGCGGTGTCCTCGTGCACGCGCGCAGTTCACGCATGCATCTTAGCGCCTGCGCGATGCTCCAGCTGCTTGCGGAGACTCGCGCAGGCACTGTATGTGCCATCCAGCTGCTCGCGGAGAATCGCTCAGGAGCTGTATGTGCCATGCGCCTGCGTGGAAGCGCAGAAGCCTTCAAAGACCAGTAAGGAGCACGGGCGGATGGGTGGGCCCTTCGCCGTTCCCGGACGTTACTTACTTCCAGGTTCGCCGACCAACCGGTTTGCGGAGACCGCCGCGAACCGGTTGAAACCCACCCCTGAGGGAGGCGCATAATAAGTGTTCACCTCCTTCAGTTACTTATAAAGCAATAAAGGTTGGATAAAAATCTAATAATAACAACTTGCAGAAATATCAGACTGCTTCAAATTAAGCAGTTTGCACCTATTAAATTAAATCCTGATGCTTATCCTGATGGGATAAGCATCAGGATAGTGTCCTTTTCAATAGTTGAAACTTCTTGCCAGTCTACCATACATTTCAGTGCCAGGAAAAAACATTCTTTATCTGAGCCTTTTAAATAATAAACATTTTATCATGGAAGCCATCTTTAATTGTGCTTGAATTGCATTTTAGAATAATTTCATTTTGTGTTTTATGTTTCAATTTGTGGCATTTGTTGGTGAGTTCTTAGGGAACCATTCTCGTGAATCGGCAGTGCACATTCAGTTAGTAAAATGAATGCAATGAGATAAAAATGGAATGCATTTACACCACAAAAAGAAAACAAGACGAAGGCCTCATTCTCTGTATGATTTCCATGTGTTTACTTTAGAACTTTGGAAGGAAAAAAAATGCTAAGGAAATCTAGTGTTATAACCCAGCAACAACCTGTGTTGCGTTCTAATTGGTTGGTCAAGGCACAGCATCTGATTGGCTGGCCTCGTGACAGTTGGGCTTGACAGTTGCTTCTGGCTAGTATAAATACCCTGACAGTTGCAGGGAGAATCTTTGAATCGCTTGTCATCTGGTACTAATAAAGATCTGTCTTGCATACATGGCTCCTGCGTGTCAATCCCTCACAACAACAACCCACACTCACACACGTTTTACAAGACTGGCGACGAGGATGGGATTGATATGCGATTCCCGCAGAGCCTAACAACATCAGCCAACTAGTAAGGAGCCACAGGACAGCCAGAAGCCCTGTCGCTGCCTCACACACGAGTTTACAATATCTAGATTTCTCAAATCTTAGGCTAGAAAATGTTTACTGCCCTGGGCCTTTATTTGAACTATTCTATAATTAAAACTATGCATTTCTATTGCTGTTTCTTATCACTAGGGTCTTCCTGGGCCTCCAGGTGAAAAAGGTGAAAATGGCGATGTTGGTCCAATGGTAAGACATTCTTTCTCCTCTAAACGTTGATTCACCAAAGATTGTTCAAAATAAGGAGCAAATTAAACTTACTTTTCCCATTTCCTCTTGTTCAGACTTGTAATTTTGTAATATTGTTTGTGTTTTCTCTCTTGCAGGGTCCCCCAGGTCCTCCTGGCCCTAGAGGCCCTCAAGGTCCAAGCGGATCAGATGTAAGAAATACACAAACATCTAATGATGTTTACGCATGTATATGCATGCATCAGTGGTGGGTTTCAAAAATTGTTTGAACCTACTCTGTGGGTGTGGCCTCCTTTGTGGGAGTGGCTTGCCACCCATGTGACCGGATGGGAGTGGCTTGCCACCCATGTGATCGGATATGAAGATGCTGATGACACTTGTCAGAACCACCTTAAATTACCTCACACACAGCACTGGCATGCATAAGAATAGGATGTAAACTTGTTTTTTAAAAGGCATCTTTGGTTTGCGTTAAAACAACTTCAACACACGCAATGTTCTGATTGTACCACAAACACAGTAGTCATCCTTACCTTTCACAGAGGCACTGAGTTTTATAAATATGAGCTTGATAGTGTAGAATAATCATATCCAAGGACCAGTGGTGGGTTTCAAAAATTTTTGGAACCTCTTCTGTAGGTGTGGCCTGCTTTCCGGGTCCACTGGTGGAACCTCTTCTAACCGTTTCGGTAGATTTGACGAACCGGTTCTACCGAATAGGTGCGAACTGGTAGGAACCCACCTCTGGCATGCATGTAGTTTAAAACATAATTAACACATGACTCACCCTAAATATTCTTCTCATCCAAGGGTCCTCAAGGTCCATCAGGTTCAGCTGGCTCTGTTGGAGGAGTTGGTCAGAAGGTAAGAAAACACAGTGAAGTTTTTAAATTATTTTATACCTTGTGGAATAGAAAATACGCATTATCCCTCTGGTGTTCTGCTGAGAAATTGGAGCGTAGTGTCCATAAATCTCTGTCAACAGAAATACATTATCCTAAATATCTACTTTTGAACTCAGTGATGGTTACATTTTAGGGCATATGTGTAAAAATCAATATCTTGTTCCATAAGTGCCCATAGATTAGAGTTTGTTTTGCTGCAGGCAATTGGATGCTTGTGACAAAATGTATTATTATCATTGCACAGATGCTTAGGTTGGATTCAACGTTTTGTTGAACTAAACAGATGTTTTGCTGAGTCAGAGAGATATTTAGGTTGGATTTGACATTTTTGTCCATCTTGGAGACCTTTCCAAGGATGTGGCATTCAATTCAATTCAAACCTTTATTGTCTGAGGACAACATGTGTACAATGAAATTGGCTGAGCCTCCCTTCGTGCACTCCCCCCCAAAAAACACAATACAACTCACAATGAAAGTCAAAAATTCCCTACTGCTATTATTTATTTGTCTTGTATGCCGCCCACTCCCGGAGGACTCCGGGCAGCTCACAAAAGACAAGGGAAAGGGGGGAAATGAGACAAAGACAACATATTAAAAACAAGACCGCAACATTCACAATTTCCGTGGAGCTAGATGTTTCTCAGCTCCCCCCAGCCTGCTGGAACAGCCAGGACTTGGTGGTTTTGCGTAAGGCCGGGAGGGTAGTAAGGGTCCGGATCTCAACAGGGAGCTCGTTCCAGAGGGCCGGAGCTGCAACAGAGAAGGCTCTCCCCCGGGGAGAGTACTAACAAACACTCAGTCCTATTGCACAATGTGAACTTCTTGGACGTCACGCCGGCGTTGCAAGTCAGTCGTACTATATTGTTCCAGGGTTATTTTTCATTCAGGACTCTGACAGCCCACGGGTCTTCAGATGGGTTCTTCAGCCTGTTTGTGTGGCTGCCTATGCTTCTATATCTCCTTCCAGATGGTAGGAGAACAAAGAAGGGTTGACCAGGGTGTGAGTCGTCCCTGAGGATTTTCCTCTCTCTCTAGACAGATGTTGTTTGTTTCATGACGTTAAAAGTATCATCATTGGATGATGGAGGTCGTTGCAATTGACTGGTGGTAATTTTGTCAATGCCAATGGTATTCAAGTGGTGCTCCAAGTAGTTTGAAATTGCACCCAAGGCACCCTTTTTTTTTGGTACTATTTTTGCTTTCTTTTTCATAGTTGTTCTACTCCTATTTGTAGATCTTGGCATTTTGTGATTTTTTTTCCCCAATTGTTTTTCTTCTATTCTGAGTAGTGCCCTGTCTACTATCAAGACTTTTTTTTTTTCTTTCTTTCTCATTGATAATTGTTAAATCTGGCTTGTTATGTGGCAGGTGCCAAATTATTAATACTGCCTTTTTATATATAAAATCCCAAGGAAGTTCAGTAGGTGCAGCAGTGTCAAAACTATAGTTACCTGTTCTGACCCCCTCCCCTGTCCAGTAACAAATGCCGAGACAAGATTAACTGGAATTTCACAGCACTTTATTAGCAAGAAACCAAAACCTCGGTGGCTGAAAGCCAAGCATAACAAACAGATAAGAACCTTGGCAGCAACTCAGACTTCGACAAATAACAGCTTCTCCAGCGTTAGGATTGACGTTGAATCCTGCAAAACCAGGCTCCTCCCAGTCTCTCTTTAAATACTATCTTGAGAGGAGCCTAATTACAACCACCTGAGTCCAATTATCTTTGGTAACTGCGTAGCTGCTCTCTATGTCGATCTGCCCGGCGTTGCCGGGCATCGAGGAACAACTCCCTTAGCTCCTCCCCACTACTCCAATACAGGACTTCAGGATCACACTCCCTTGTCTCCTCTCCACTAGTCCAAGGCTCAGGTGCCTCCTGGTGGCCAACCAGCCTCTCTGCGCCCCGCTTGGAGTCGGAACCCTGTCCAGAGTCCTCCACATCCTCCAGAGCCGACTCATAGGGCCCCTAGCTGTTGGAGTCTGGTGGCAGCTCCAACGGCTTCTGCTGGGCCACAACAGTTGCCTTTGTTGAATTATTATTTAAAATTCTTTGTAATCTTGTGGGTAATGTAAAGAATTGGGGTTTTTTTAAATCAAAAATTGTTTCTCTATAAAAACAAATTGAATATACTATTTTGTGTGGAGTTTCCATTGTCACAATAAATTTGAAGAATAGAGATATTAAACTGTACCTGCAGATATAATCTAATCTAAAACATGTCTAAAATTTGAATTTGTCAAATTCAGAATCTACCAAAAGATAAGTTTGAAACTTTCTTTCCCATCCTTTTTGACTGTAAAGATACCCCCCTCCTCAATTTTTTAAAATACAACTTAAACACATTTTTAAAAAAAAAGAAAATATGGGAATGGTTACATTATGATTCTCTTTATTTGTATTTTAAGCATTTGCACTCAAGAATTGGGACCTTGGAAACTGAAATGGTATATTTCAAGTTTATAGAAACTAAGAGAAATTACACCCCCTTTCTGTATCTACCTCTATGTATTCAAAAGGACTAACCACATCATTCCCATGATCCTGGGATTATGGAGGTAAATTTGGATTATAATTGCTAAGTTCCTAGCTATATGGCTTTTTAAAGTTGGTCAAGAATATTGTGACATACAATCAACATATCCACAGGATGTCAAGTTGGAAAGAATACCATGTAATCAAATATGGGTTAAAATTTTGTATTATAGAAACATTACAGTACAGGCAATCATTGACCAATGGCGCAATTGGAATTAGACTAATATATTTTCACTTAACGTTATATCATTGTACATGACTGAAAATAGTTCTAGAGTAATAACTAATACCTAAAAATGAAATCATTTTTTCCTCTGTTTCTTAAAACTCATAAATGAGATTTCTGGCAGGTCTTTGAGAAGATTTCCAAACTGTCTTTGTTTTCTTGGCTTGAGTTGAAATCCTTGATCTTCCATTTCTTTTGATGTCTGAAATTTGGCATCAAATAAATTCTGTTTGAAGAGCTATCTAACTCTTTACCCTCCAGTTCAGATCTTTCATTGTGTAGTAATACTGACCAAAGGTGCGGGTCATACAAATAAGAAATTGTTATTTAATCATTGCCAGACATAGGAGACAAAAGTCTCCAGGCCTTTTCTTCTGCGTTGAAAAGAACACAGAAGAAGGACCAGCTATTTAATGTGGGTGCCATTGTTCTTCATTTTTAAGAAGACTATAGAATAAGTAAGTAAAGATTTTACCTTTCCCATTTCAATCTAGTTTTAATGCTCTGTTGCTTTAATGTTGACATCCATTGCAAGATATTGATTCTACAACGCTCATCACTTCATCTTCCTTTTCCTAGATTCCCGTCAAACCAAATCTCTTTCTTGTTAGCATTGTGTCAAAGGAAATGGACATATACAAACTATCATCTTTTTATTTGAATTAGCTTTTCTAGTTTTAGAAGCTATGCAAATGTTTGGCTGGTGCGTGCCCAAGCTATTACGAAATTCAAGGTTTGAAACTTGTTCAACTTTCCAGGAATATTCCTCTCACCGTAAAATCATACAGCACATTTTAATTTCTTGGACTCCTTCCATGCTGCAATTGTCGTAATATCTCTTCTTTTACAGTAAAGCTTCTCTCATGCTATATTCATCATCTCAGAGATTGCAATTCATGGTCCAATGTAAATAGGGGGGGGAAAGCATTTTGGTATACTTGCTGCCAAATGCAAAGCAACACTTCATCACATTTTTTAAAACAACACAAGAAGGAGCTATCGTCAAAAATGGGTCCCATGCAGAACACATTGGGCAGCAAGAGTTTTCCATTGGTTTCTATCATTTGCAGCAACATCCCAAGGGACATTAATAATATTAAGATCTTCCTTAAATGTTTGGTGCCAAGTTTTTTGAGACTGGCTTCATTTTCTCTTTCCACCTCAAGTCCCAAAGATGCTTTTTCAAGAGGCAAGTTTCGCTTTTCATCATCCTTCTGTCAGGCCTGCAATTATATTCCTTTTAGAATTTTGGCCTGCCACACTTTCTCCTATTTCATTATGCTGTTTCATTAGTATAGTTGATGGGAGGGGGGAATAGACAGGAGTAGGATTGTGGAATGTATTGTTTTCATTCTTTACAAGAAGCCAAGGTCATGTTTTGTCTCCGCACCTTCACACCTGATCGGAAGCAGTTGGGCGTAGGTGCTAGCATGGAAGAAGAAGATTGGACAATGTGATGGATTTGTGGGTGTGGGGACAAGATCATGAACTTTTAACTGGGTGGAATTCTGATGTCATTTCCAGAATTGGGATTAACACAGATGTGCCTAAGATGTCTGCTTTATTAAATTGGAACTTTAAGGATCGTTTTGCCTTGGACTCTGATTTAATTCTACATGATACTTGGAACACTGACACCTTCTCTGAGAGCTGAAGAAGCTTCTTGGATGAGAAGTGAATTGTCTTCAAAGAAAAACCAGAAAGTCCACTTGTCTCTTGAAAAAGCACCTTTTGGGACAACCATGACCTAGATAACTGAGAATCTCCATAGACATTCCTCCTGAAAGTATCCAATGTAGAGCAATCTTTGGATGCTGGTTTTTAGGCATATGTAAGATATGGCCAACAAACTGCATTCGACATTCAATCACAATTCTTGATAAGTGCTCTAAATCTGATCTTTACAATACCTCTTCATTACTGATGTGGTCCCAATATGAGATATGGAGGATTCTTCTCAAGCAGCATTGTTGGAAACCATTTAACCATTTAATCATCTTGATTGTACCCTTCCATGTTTCACAAGCGTATTGCAGTTGGTATAACAACAGTCTTGAAGAGTTTTATCTTTCTCGTAATTCTTATGGCTGCTGTAGACCATATTGGGCCATGTGTTCAAACATGGCCACTGCCCATTCCAATTCAATGATTAATATCCTTATCTGTACCTCCATTCATAGACACAATGCTACCAAGATAAATAAATTGTTGGACTTGTTCTGCAGCCTGACCACAGACTGTTATAGGCATATTGTCTAGAGCATGTCTGACTTACATAAACTTGGGTCTTCTCAAAATTTATACGCGAGCCAATCTCGTTGGCCTCGTTATCTAAACTTGCATTTATTGCAAGTACCT
Source organism: Thamnophis sirtalis (assembly GCF_051295495.1). NCBI lineage: Eukaryota > Metazoa > Chordata > Lepidosauria > Squamata > Natricidae > Thamnophis > Thamnophis sirtalis. The sequence goes on from NW_028261387.1 coordinate 4,936,313, forward strand.
CTTTGTTTCACCAAGCAATGCGATGGCATCTGCACAAATCTAAATCTGTTAGATGGGTTGTCGCCCATGGAATGCCAAAGCTAAGGCTATCCATTAGAGAGGAGAGGAGAAACAAGGATAGGGATAGTATACACCTCTGTCTTACTCCTGTCATCATCGTCAACATTTAACAACCCCATAATCCCTTGTGGGGTGGAGTCTGTGCAACTGACTGGCGCTAGCAGAGCATTGAATGGCCGGATGCCCTTCCTGTCGCCAATGCGGAGCTTTGTTCAGCAGATATATTCTCATTGTGCCCAGGGAGATAAATATCTGCCTCTACCTGGGATCAAACTCACAGCGTCCTGATTGTAGGGCGAGATTCTAGGCCACCACACCTCTCTTTCTGTCTTACTCCTGTACTGATATTAAAGAAGGGCTGTGTTGCCAGATTCCGTTTGCCCATAACAGCTAGATTGATAATACACGTTCTTAAAGTTGTTGTTAAAACATTGAAAGTACCACAGGACTTTACAATATTCCATAGTGAGTCTCGTGGAAATTATAACGTACACCTCTTTTTAAAAGTCATTCAAATCCAAAGGCTTTTTCCTTTTTTGCTCTAGTTAATGCCATGCAGGTTTAACTAGATTGTTCTTTCCTTTTGCTATTCATGCAATCATATAGGCCAAAGATAACTGCTGTAAAAAACACCGAGGGTCATTAATGCTTTCTGTCTTTCTCAGAATAGGTTATACTTCTGAACAACGAATATTATACATGCACATTAACCACTTAAAAACCAACTTCCCCCCAAAAAAGGTACAGGCTTTAAAATATTATGAAATGAACTGGAAGTTGACAGTGTGGATGCATTTGATTCAAATATGATCTAATGGAGCTAGGCTTGGTAAGGAGAGCCTGGTTTTCTTAAAGGTCATTTTTCAGAAAAAATGTCCATAACTTTCTTTAAAAAAGAAAAGAAAAGAAAAATTCTGCTTTGAATACATTGATTAAAGTTTCTGTCTTTGCATTTTCAATTAAAAGGAATTCCACAAGGAAGAATTAAAAAAAAATACTTCAGCCTGCTAATCAAAAGGGAGAATATTAGGGAGAATATATGTATACAACGTAGAAATAATAAGCACAGTGTTCCAAATTTTGATCCAATCACTATTCTTGTACTCTTCTTATGGAACTAATTCCACTTTCATATCCAATCTGAGATGTAACTCTTCCACTAGCCTTGTAAGACCTTGACAGTCCACTGTTGTTGTTGTTGTGTTGTTGTTATTGTTGTTGTCGTTGTTTTTGGCTTTTCTGACCTCTAAATTCTCAGAAACCATTTAAAGTGACAAGGCAGGAGAATCCTGTATACTCTTTTCTGATTTTGGAAGAGGAAATTCAATATATCCTGTAGTATTTGGTATGCTATTCCAGGGGAATGGAACTACAGCCTTAGAATTATTTCAGCCTATTTCATATTATAATTGCCTGCCTATTCCACTATGTTCCATGACATTGGTCAATTCTATAAACCAATGCCTTGGAATGGGAAGGCAGAAGATACCACAGACCAGTGGTGGGATTTAACATTTTTTTTATTACCAGTTCTGTGGGTGTGGCTTGGTGGGCATGGTGTGTGGCTTGATGAGCGTGGCTTTGTGGGATGGCTTTGTGGGCGTGGCAGGGGAAGGTTACTGCAAAATCTGCATTCCCTCCCCACCCCACTAACCTGCTTTCCAGCTCCATTCACCTGTTCAGGGCAACAACAAATATCACCTGGGAGACAGTAGGGGGGCGGGGCCAGCCTATTTGCCAGTTATACAAAGTACTCAAAATTTCCGCTACTGGTTCTCCAGAACCCGTCAGAACTGGCTGAATACCACTCTGCCACAGACATTTTGATAGAATGGCCAGGAAGTTCCAGCATTCCTGGAACTTCATATAAACCAATAATGTCAACCAGCCTAAAGAGTCATGTATTGCAACATAAATATGATTTAATTAAATATGACAACAATGCAATAATGCTTCATTTAATATCTATTTGTCTGTCTGTCTGTCTTTCTGTCCGTCCATCCATATATAGATAGATAGATAGATAGATAGATAGAGATAGAGATAGAGATAGAGATAGAGATAGAGATAGAGATAGAGATAGAGATAGAGATAGAGATAGAGATAGATAGATATAGATAGATATAGATATAGATATAGATAGATATAGATAGAGATAGAGATAGAGATAGAGATAGAGATAGAGATAGAGATAGAGATAGAGATAGAGATAGATATAGATATAGATATAGATATAGATATAGATATAGATAGATATAGATATAGATATAGATATAGATATAGATATAGATATAGATATAGATATAGATATAGATATAGATATAGATATAGATATAGATACAATTTTATATATATATATATATATATATATATATATATATATATATATATATATATATATATATATATATATATATATATATATATATATATATATATATATATATATATAAAAATTGTATCCACTGCAATCAATAATGACTTGTAGCATACAAATGGGTAGTAAATTACACATTTATGTTATCAGCCAAGAGAAAACATGCAAAAATCAAGTTTTTTTTCCTACCTATTTTTTTTTTTTAACCAAGGAAGATCATAAATATTGAGCTGGTTCCATATGAAGCTCCTCATTTCTGATAGGGATTTCATGGAATTCTCACTATGGGCTCAATAGATGAATACATTAACTTAAATGTTTCTTTAATGGTGTATACATGTTGCCTTTTCACACATTGTTTATATATGCCAGAGAAGTCACCTTTAATAAAGATATATCCTCACTAATAAATGCTGCTGTGTTTGCTTTTGAGACCAGAGATGAAGAGTTTGTTAACTGTCAGCATGTTGTTTTATTTATTGTCACTATGTTTATTCATTAGTCTTTGCTTAGGCTGAATACTTAACATATTTTCTAACCAGGTATTTTGAAATAGTTTTCTATTAGCATTTCTTGATTTCTCAAGCATTTGCTTCAAGATTGTTTTTTTTTTAAGGGTGAAGAGTTCATTAAAAGAGTAGCATTGAAACAGTTGTATTTGTCCTTTAACAAGAAAGACAATCAAAATATTAAATTAAATGGAAGTTAAGAAAGACAAGAGTCACTATATAATGTATTCCTTCTACCTTTGAATATTGATAGGGTGAGCCTGGAGAAGCTGGAAATCCTGGGCCATCTGGAGAAGCTGGCACAACTGTAAGTATATACTTCTTCTTCCAGTAGGTTTTGTAGGAGTGACTGTACTGTAGCTTCTCTGTAGGGTTCACTGACAAAAGGGCAAATGACAAAAACCGCGCCCGACTAAACCACGGTGACAAAACCGCGAGTTCTAAAGCGCTCCGACGAATGAGCGCTGAATCGCGCTGACAACAGCGCGGCGACAGAAGCGTGCTGTAAAACTAAACCTAACCCTAAATGTAACGCTAACCCTAAACCTAACCCTAAACCTAACCCTAAACCTAACCCTTACCTTAACTTAAATCGGCTTCGGGAGTGCTTTCTTCATTTCTCAGCTCAAAATATATTGTTTCAACATTACTGAGATTTGCAGATGATTATGGATTATAGATTATCCCTACTTGTTATAACCAATCTATATATCCATTTAAAATGCTTCCTTTTTGCAGGGTCCAAAAGGCGAAAGAGGTGAAAAAGGCGAATCTGGACCACCGGGAGCAGCAGGTCCTCCTGGACTTAAAGGTCCTCCAGGTGATGATGGTCCAAAGGGAAATCCAGTGAGTGAAGATACTAATTTCCACCCCCCACCCCCCAAAAAAAAATAAGATTTAAAATTAAGTATAATCGAGCCCTATTTCATTTCTTAACTGTATTTTCTCAATTCCCTATAAAGCAATTCTGAGTGCTGTCAGAAAGAACTGTTACATACAAAGTTGCTGTGTCAGTAAGAAAGGTAGCATAGGAATTTAATAAATCAATAAATAAATATATTGATTGATTGATTGATTATATTTATATGCCACCCTTTTCCCCGAAGGGGACTCAGGGCGGCTCACAATTCAATCAGGGAAGGGGGTACAGACAGGGGAATAAAAAGATGAGACATAACAATACAAAATTTAAAAACACACAACAACCATACCATTCTAGAAGGGGGGCAAAAACTCTTTAGCCCCAGGCCTGTTGGAACAGCCAGGTTTTAAAGGCTTTGCGGAAGGCCTGGAGGGTGGTGAGGGTTCGAATCTCCATGGGGAGCTCGTTCCAGAGGGTCGGAGCAGCCACAGAGAAGGCTCTCCTCCGGGTAGTCGCCAGTCGGCATTGGCCGGCGGATGGAATTCGGAAGAGGCCTAATCTGTGGGATCTGATCGGTCTAGTGGAGGTAATTGGCAGCAATTACCTAAGTTCCTAAGTTTCTTAACATTAGTCACTGTTGTTGGATTTCAGGAAGTTGTATTCCAAAATAGCTTGCAAGCATCGTATGGACTATTTTTGTTTTAGAGTCTGTACACTATGTATCAATTAAAATGTCTTATTTGCAATTATTTCTTTTCCTGATGCTCATTAGTTTTTCCTTGTTTTTAATTTCTGTAGGGCCCTGTTGGGTTCCCCGGTGATCCTGGACCCCCTGGAGAACCTGGTCCATCTGTAAGTATTTTGAAAATAAAACTGCTTTACCCAGATGAGGTGAAGCTTTGCCTGGCTTCAGTTGATATTGGATGCGGTCTTTGATTCGGAGAAATTTTCTTTGTTGCCTCTCTTTGCTCTGAGCAAAACACCGCTTTGGGGAACTGAAATTTGAAAGTTTCTTTCCTCAGCGCCTTTCCGGGATTCAGTGTAACGCTTGTCTAAATATTATTTTCATATCAACCTGTACAGCGAGTGAGGCACGGAGACTTTCTTGATATCGACTTGTGATTGTATTGGCTTAGTGGAAAATTGAATCTTGGTCTCCTTGTTGCAGTACAGTATCCTGATTATTACGTCGGACTGGATTTTTGAGAAAGTTATCACGTATAAAAAAACATTGCGGTTCTACAGCTAACATGAAACAGAAGTTGCTGTGAGAGGCTCTCTTGGATTATAAACAAATCACTGAGATATTTAGGCAAACACAGGATACTCTATTGAATTAATATTGCTGTCTGTCACAGTTCTTAAAAAGAAAGTCTTCTTTCTGAGTAGAACATACAAATAGGAAATAGATTAGGTGGGTGTTATCTTCTTTCATCTTTCTTTTCTTTCTTTCTCTTTCTACCTCTCTAGGGAACTGATGGCACGGGAGGGGACAAAGGTGACGATGGCGATCCAGGCCAACCTGTAAGTAATACCTTTGCGAGAATAATTCTGTTGATTGCATTGTATTAATTGATTGCATTGTAATAATTGAGGATGACAGCAGTTCTATTCCAATCACATCAGGATTGTGTGGGAAAGACTGAAAGCTTCTTTCTGGAACAATTCATATCCAGTCCTTGTCTATTATTTATTTTTCCTATTTATCCATGGGGGAAATGGATAAAAACAGATAGTTTTCAACTTACCATCAAAATTGGGACTGGAACCTCCATTGCTAAATGTTGCAGTCATTAAGTGTCTTATGACATGACCATTTGCAATTTTGCAACCTGTTTTTGTCACGGTCATTAATCAAATCTGCTTCCCCCCATTGACTTTGCTTGTCAGAAGCTGCCAGGAAGTCACAAAAGACGACCACATAAGTCCAGGATGGTGCTATATGATAGTTGCAAATCACATACTGTGATACATGACAGCTATATGTTGCAAATCACATACTGTGATCTATGACAGCTACATGGCAATTGCAAATATTGTGGCAGTCATATGTGCAAGGACTGGTTGCAAGTTACTTTTTTTCAGCACCATTGTGACTTTTACAGTCACTAAACAAATGGTTGTAACTCAAGGATTATCTGTTAAGCATTTGAGTAAGAAGTTGCCATTAATACAACTTTCTATAGTTTCCTAAATGGGAGACTTTTTATATTTTTTGAAAAACTCAAGTCCACATACTTATATTTTCCTAGTATTTATTGCTGGTTTTCTTATCCAGTATCAGTTGATGGCAAATGCTTTGGTTGCCAAGTATGTGTGTATGTGTGTTTGTTCGTTTGTTTGTGTATGTGTGTCTGCATCAAGGGTGGGTTTCTCCCAGTTCGCACCGGTACGCCAGAACTGGTTCGTGAAATTTAGTGTACCTTTTGGAACCTTTTGGAAGGAAGGAAGAAAGGAAGGAAGGAAGGAAGGGGGAGAGATACACACAAGAAAGGAAGGACGGAAGGAATGGAGGGAGAGTGAGAAAAAAAGAGAGAGACAGATAGAGAAAGAAAGAAAGAAAGAAAAAAGAAAGTGGGAGAGAGAGACAAAAGAAAGAAAGAAAGAAAGAAAGAAAGAAAGAAAGAAAGGGAGAGAGACAAAAGGAAGGAAGGAAAGAAAGAAAAAGAAAGAAAGAAAGAAAGAAAGGGAGAGAGAGAGACAAAAGGAAGGGAGGAAAGAAAGAAAAAGAAAGAAAGAAAGAAAGAAAGAAAGAAAGAAAGAAAGAAAGAAAGAGTAAGAAAGAGAATTTGTGACCACAATTGAGCCCAAAATTTTGGTTGCTAAGCAAGAGCATTGTTAAGTGAGTTTCACCATATTTTCCAAGTTGGCCACACCCACCCGGTCACATGCCCACCAAGTCATGCCCACCTGGTCACATGACTGCCGAGCCACTCCCACAAAACAGGCCACACCTACAGAATAGGTTCTAAAAAAGTTTGAAACCCACCACTGGTCTGCATGTATATATAAAATCATTGCACAGGATGCTTTAGCAATCACATTTGAAAATGGGTAATCTGGATATATTTTTTTTTATCATTTCAGGGACCACCAGGTCCTTCAGGTGAAGCAGGTCCTCCTGGCCCTCCTGGAAAGAGAGTAAGCCATATTTCTCTATTAATGACTTCTTTTTTGGGGGGGGGGGGATTCGTAATTGTCATTGTTAATTTTTGTTTAAACATGGTTGGATTTGGAGGGGAGGCTATCAATTTAAGTGGATAGATGGAACAATTTAGGCAGATTCTATGTTTGTTTTGACCCAAGGGCTCATTAATATGTGGGAAAACTCCTTTTCCCTTTTAAGAGTGTTCACCATCTGTTCCTCAGATTCTTCTTTCTGCCAGACTGCCAGGCACTTACTATACTAAATTTCTATCTGACTTGTAACAGCATGCACAATTTATTTCACACTTCGTCACATTGCCTCCCAACACAGAGAGAGGTGCTGGAGGATTATTATTTTGTGTGTGTGTGTGTATCTGAAAATCCAGCAACTTTCACATTTATACACATAATTCAGCTCTTCAGCTACCTTGCCACATTTTGCACTTCTCTGAACAACTTGACAAATTAAATCTATCCAAATCTAATTTAAATGTATGAAACACATATTTTGAGCATTGTTTTTGACAATGTTAGCTTGATGCAGATACAAAAGGGAATCGTGAAACCACATAAAAGTGACCTGAACAAGAAATAAGCCGAAGGATAAATCCCTAAAGGAAGCCTACCTATAGCAGGTTTTCACCGGATATTCTTACATCTTAGACAAGTAAAACAGATAGATTGTCAAACATTTGACAAATTGTAACCGAAAAGCTTTCGAACTTTGTTCTGCATACGCAATGCACAGCCTTGACAATTATATCTGTCTATTAGGCAAAATATAGTGTATTCCCTGTTCTTTCCCTCCTCCCCCGACACAGTTCCAAGAAATATATATAGGCGTTATATGCCACCAATCACAGCAAATTAATGCAACACAATTAGCAAATTCATGAACAGGTGTTTTGTTGTTGTGTTTCTAGCCAGGAGAGCTTGCCCTTAGCATTTCTAATGTAACAAAAATCAACTTGATTTTTGTGGGAAACTGTCTTACATATGATATACTTTCAAAGCCCCAGATTATGGGGTACTAAATTATATGTTGATGTTTAATAAATTTATAGGCTGCCGAATCCCAAAGGACTCCGGGCGGCTTACAACAATACATGTAAAATAGAAGTTAAAAACACAGAAACATAGATTAAAAAGACCACAACATACACCCAGTCCAATCGGGGCTGGAACTCAATCGTGAGTTCAGCAGCCTGGGGCCTGCCGGAATAGCCAGGTCTTAAGAGAGCCTTTCGGAAGGCCATGAGAGTGGGTAGGGGTCCGGATCTCTGGGGGTAGTTTGTTCCAGAGGGTCGGAGCAGCTACAGAGAAGGCCCTCCCCTGGGTAGTCGCCAGCCGACATTGTCTGGCTGACGGCATCCGGAGAAGGACCACCCTGTGCGATCTTATCGGTTGTTGGGAGGTATGTGGCAGAAGATGGTCTCGCAGATATCCGGGTCCTAGGCCATGTAGGGCTTTAAATAGATAGATATAGATATAGATAAATTTATTTATAGGCCGCCCTTTTCCCTGAGGGGACTCAGGGCGGCTGACAACGTATAGGGAAGGGAGTACACACAATGACATATAAAAACAGTACGTAATTAAAAATAGAAGCAACATTCATCATTCGGGAGGGGACGGATTATAATCTTTAATCCCAGGCCTGACGGGATAGCCAGATCTTGAGGGCTGTGTGGAAGGTCTGGAGGGTGGTGAGGGTACGAATATCCACGGGGAGATCGTTCCAAAGGGTCGGAGCTACTACTGAAAAGGCTCTCCTCCGCGTAGTTGCCAGTCGACACTGACTGGCGGATGGAACTCGGAGGAGGCTTAATCTGTGTGATCTAATAGGTTTAAAGGTGATAACCAGCACCTTGAATTGCGCCCGGAGACCAATGGGCAGCCAATGCAGCTCATGGAGGATATGTGTGATGTGGGTGTACCTTGGTACCCCCAATATCGCTCACACGGCTGCATTCTGGACTAGTTGTAGTTTCCAAACGGGGCAGCCCCACGTAGAGCGCGTTACAGTAGTCAAGCCTCGAGATAACAATGGCTGCTTTGTGCCATTTCTTTACATGTACTACGGGCGTAGCCTTGGGGTGAATTTTGAAAATGGGTGGTTCCCAAGCGTCCTTACTAAAATTGGGTATTCGTAGTGGGAAAAGGTACTGAGAAGATCCTGTTGGGTGCCTCTATCACAGTAGCTGCACTTAACTAAAGTTCACCAGCAGGTGATAATAAACAATCGTTCTATGTTAGAACAGTATCAACAGTACTTTGAAAAGTAATTTGTTTCAATCTATTACATATGGAGACTAATCCAATTTTATATTTTAGGAGACACCAGTGTAAATGAGTGATTATTTAGCTCCTCCCACCCCATCTCTTTTTTCCTAGATCTTTCATCCTTAAAAAAAAAAAAGGCAGTTGCTTGTTTAGTGATTGGTTATTCATTTCAATTAAGGCAACAGGCTTTGATCCATTTAATTAGTATATTAATCAACAGAAACCTTAGCTGATTTAGTCTACGGGGGAAATTCTAATAAGACAATGGGGGGGACAAGTTTAATCAGCAAGGGTATGACATTAGGGCATGCTCTCTTTTTTAAAGCATTGTTTGGATCTGGTGTTTTGCCAACCCACAGCAACAATTAAAATCTAATAAATGATGCCTCTTTCTCCTACACTGAGAATAGTTTTCGTTTGCTTGTATCATAAATTATCATACTTCTGCACAATGGGATGCTCAAAGGCCTCCTGGCGGGAAAACGAACTTAGCTGGTGCCCTCAGCATCTGCCTTCTTTGTATAATGCGTGAGCACACCTGATTGTGCCAAATTTTAATCGCACATAGTGCAGGTCAATCTCACCAAGCACATTACGGGGACATTTGTCCCAACCTCAGAGGTGCTTTTTCTGGAGGCAACTGAATTTACTTGGTTTTTTTTTTCCTTTTGAAGACACTTCGCTTCTCCTCCAAGAAGCTTCTTCAGCTCTGGCAGAATAGTGAGGATCCTGTCGGAGCTGAAGAAGCTTCTCGAATGAGAAGTGAAATGATTTGGTTGTAGAAAGTGACGAGACACAAGCCAGCACTTTAGAGAAGGAAAGTTTATTTGCGCAGGTTCAAAGCAAAGAGTAAATGGCCTGAACCCCGAATGAGATTCAGGGACTTCCTTATATGGGGGTGATGACACATCTAGCCATCAGCCATCTCTTAGTTTTGGAAACACCTCTCGGGACTTGCCCTTGAGTTACAAAAATATTATCTCTACAGGATGTCATGGTACATAGGTCAGCCAATGGACAAGCACATCTGGTATTTTGGGGAACTAACAATATATGTCTAGTAAACAAGTTAACGGACAAGCAGGCGGATGGGCTAAAATAGATTCCATACTTCAGCACTTTTTGGGTGTAGACATTGTTTCAGCTGACAAGATAACTTATGTCTAACCACACTGCATCCTAAGAGCAAAGCTATGCAGTTTATATCTTGAGAAGTTCAAACTTAATATCAAAGACACTATTCAGTCTGGTTCAGGCTTGAGGCCTACTTTGGTTCAGCCTGCCACCTTAATTTCAAGAGGAAAAAAAACATGAAGAAAGTCCAGTTGCCTCCTGAGATGCCACACTATTTTATTATCTCCAGAAGTGGTAATACATGACCTCTTGTGTTTTATCTACTGGTTTTGTCTTTTTGTGTCTGTGTCACAAAATTGCCAGAGGCAGTGCACACTGAAAGTAACGCCCCACATTTAAATCAAAGAGTGCTTTGCTTTGAAAGTGTCTTCTTGAAGCATCTTCACAATGCAACAATGGTCATCTTACTTTGAGAACTTTTGAAAACCTAATCATATTGTTTCTGTCTGGCCTTCTTGTGCTTCTCCTTAGAGGAACTATGGGAGAAAGTGTTGTGGCCAGGGCAGCTGGCAGCAGATTCAGACAGTGAGAAGGTTGGGGAGGAACATGGGCCAGTTTGGGAAAGCCTTTGATTAGTGCTCTATGTCAGAGGCAGAGAGGGGGCCAGAGTCTTATGCCAGTTATCAGCTGCCTTCAGAGTCGGACATCAGTGAGGCAGACGAACAGCTGGAGCCTGTTCCCAGTGTGCACATGCACAGAGTTGCCAGATGAAGGGAAGAACTAAAGAACAGGGGTTGACTTGGGAGTAAGGCCACAGGTGGACGATGAATGGCCTCTCCCAGAGAACATAAAAGAGGAGCGAAAGGGGAGTGGAGTTTGCAGGAGACAATTAGTTGGCTTAATTGGTTCGTGGCTCTCTGAGATCCTTGCCAAGTTTTGCAGATAAATGGCCTGTCAGCTCTCCAAGCCAGATAAGATTTTTGACTGTAAATCCTCCCTCGAAAGACTTTGCTCGATGTGAATAAGAAGAATTCACAGTAAATTAATAAAGGTTTTTTTAGGAGTTTGCTTCATGCTCTTAGGAAACCTAGGTCAGAACAGAAAGATAAGTGAAACCTTTTCAATAAGCTCAAAGGTGTTTTTGCAAAAGGTAGTAGGACTTTATTTGTTTTTTCCTTGAAGTTGTTTCGCTTCTCATCCACGAACTGATGAAGCTTTCTGAATGAGAAGAGAAACTGCTTCAAGCAAAATCCAGATTCCGCTCAGTATACAGTAAAACTCTTGCAATTTAGCAAAGGCTGAAGGCAATCACTTCTTCAGACAAGGCTGTTGGAGAAGGCGCAGAGAAGCTTCAATAGTTCAATCGGATTGGCCTTCAGTGTTTCAAGGTCAGGAAAACAGCTTTGTGGAGGTGAATCAGCTGTCTTCCTTCTTTCAGCAAACAAATCAGGATGCTCCTACAGCCTGCACTATTTCATTGAAGTGAATCTAACACTTTCATATAGAAGTAAATGTTACTGCACTGGTGATTTAAAGCATTACGCAGCCATTGCTGCGACAATAGAAAGTGTGATTTCTTTAATGATATATTGCCACAACAATAGCTGGATGACATTATAAATTGCTAGTGGGAAAATGATCATGGATGCGTGGTAATTGTTACTATGGAGCACAAAACTTAATTAATTATAAGAACAATAAGAGGGAGAATGCATACAAGAACAGAACACTTTAAAGGGCCATTAAGAGAGGCATATTATCTTTGTACTAAAACTCTTGAGGAAAGCCACAGATTTTTAGGTGAAAAAAAGCAGGAAGAATAAACATTTGCTCCATTTACCATTGCTTTCTGATTATTATTTTTTCAAAGCGCAAGCTGTAATTAAAAGCTTTAAAATGAGTCAGGGTATTACATTAAGTTTAGATTCTGTTTTAATTGCCAGGCTTGTTCTACAATTAAAAATCATAACGTCCCTGTCCAAATTGAAACGAATAAATGCCTTCCACCTTCACTTCCACAAAGTGAACAACAAAGAGGCTCTACAGTCGTTGTACATAGTTTTGCTACACAAGCGAAGATTTGACTTGGTAGCCTGAGGCCCTAGAATTGTAAAATAATAAGTTGCCATGCTGATGCGTGCCAGGTTGCCAGATGTGTGCTTCATTCTTGTGTGACATCTTTATTTGCAAAAGTTGTTTTTTCATCATTTACGGTATATTCATTATCCTCTGAGGCTTTGGCAAGGATGAATGGAGCTCCTTGCTGAATGTTGCTGAAAGAGCCGAGGTGGCGCAGTGGTTAGAGTGCAGTACTGCAGGCCACTTCAGCTGACTGCTAACTGCAGTTCAGCGGTTCAAATCTCACCGGCTCAAGGTTGACTCAGCCTTCCATCCTTCCGAGGTGGGTAAAATGAGGACCCAGACTGTGGGGGCGATATGCTGACTCTGTAAACTGCTTAGAGAGGGTTGAAAGCCCTATGAAGCAGTATATAAGTCAAATTGCTATTGCTATGTATACTGTGTATGTGTGTTTTTTAACTGGATTCACCACTTTGTTCATTGTCACATGCTTTGTTGTTTGATAACATTTTAAAGTTTTGCTCTTATATTTTGAGATACCCAGAGTCTACGAAATATAAAATATAATACAAAAAAATTGTGTGTGCCTAAACCATAGAAGATGAGATTGCCATAAAGAAAATTTAGATTTTTTTTCTAGCTTGATTAATTAATGGTATTGCTCATTGCTAATATGTTCTAATATTTATAGCCAATATAATCCCACTTCTCTCTAGATGAACAAGTCAAGCCATTGGGTAATCAGATAAGAGGAATCCATAGCAGTGTCATATACCATGGAAAAACTTAATATTAGGATCTTCCTTCTTACTATAGCTGGGAGAACATTTGAAGACTACTGCTAACATTTCAAAATGATAGGCAGCCCTGACTATCTGCAGGGGAGTAAGGAGGCAAATGTTTTTTGAGGTCTTCATGCAGATGATGTGAATATATATTGAACTTAATTTGCAGTCAGAAGGTGACTAATGTAACATAAATACATTAAATGTAAATTACATTATTTGGATCATTTATATATAAGTAATCCTAACGAAGCTTGTCTATTATGATCATAAGTCCTGATAGTTATACGACCAACCTGATTTTACAATCTTTTTCTGTGGTGGTTGTTAAACAAATCACCACTGCTGTTAAGTGAATCTCTGTTATGTAGCGAACCCCTTGTCACTATGGAGTGCTTTTACTGAAAACCAGAAGTAAGCTGTTTTTGCCAAAATGTTGTAAGTCATGATCACGTGATCACAGAATTCTGCATATGGTCATAAATTCATTGCAGTCATGCAGTCATGTGACTATCGGGGGGATCATTTAAAGTTTTGGGAACTGGGTCATAAGTGTCTTTTGGAGGGTCTGTTCTGTGTTGGACCTTTGAATAGCAATAGCAATAGCAGTTAGACTTATATACCGCTTCATAGGGCTTTCAGCCCTCTCTAAGCGGTTTACAGAGTCAGCGTATCACCCCCACAATCCGGGTCCTCATTTTATCCACCTTGGAAGGATGGAAGGCTGAGTCAACCCTGAGCCGGTGAGATTTGAACCGCCGAACTGCAGTTAGCAGTCAGCTGAAGTGGCTTGCAGTACTGCACTCTAACCACTGCGCCACCTCGGCTCTAAGAGAATGGTCTCTAAGCCATCAGTCATAAGTAAAGAACTACCTGTGATGTCATCATGCTGCATATGATGTCATTGTGGCTTCAGCCAGATGTCTATAGATCTTGAATCATGGAAGCCAACTTATATATATGAAGATTTTGAGATCTTCATAAAGGGAGATTGTCCCTTTAAACCATTTTGTGTATAATGAGGTACAATTTAATCAGTTCAGCTTGGAGTATTCTGAAAGGCAAAGGAAGTATTTCCCTACACATAAGTGTGTGGTTTAGACAGCATTAATTCACAAGACATTGTTTTAAATGGAATTTATCCTAAAGTCAGCTCCTGATATAAGATGAATTAAAGTTTAGTGCCAAATAAAAAGTAATGTCTTCAGAAAATAATGCTTCAAGAACACCCTAAAAGTTGCTAGGCCTACAATTATCCTACTATCATTAGTCTTTTTGAAAAAATAATAAATACACATCTTGAATAATCTCTGCAGGCATGTTAACATCTAAGCCTTATTTGTCAGGCAATTAGTTGATTTTAACAGTTTTTTTAAAAAAAAACATACAGCAAGCATTAAATGTAAGCTGTAATCTTTTTAGCAAAATGAGATAAACCGTTCTATATAATAGGCTTGAGTGAACTGACATGCTTAATTAGTTTTATCTATTTTACACAATAATCTATTTGTTCCACCAATTTACTGAACATTTATAATGCTGGAAACAATTACGGTGGCATTAGTAGTCTTTTCAGCAAAATTGGAATAAGACTCATTTGCAGATTCAACAATGACTAAGTTTGCTACAGTGAAGCCAAAACATTTCTTTTCCAATATGTTTCTGTTAGATCCAAGGGAAGTATGCCACATTTACTTGTTCTTTTTTAAAGACACTACGAAGCTACATTTCTTATTGTGTTTGAGGAGCATTTGGGATTAAAGTCAGGGGAACGCTTGAGCCAGTGAGCGAAGGAGCTTTGCAATATTTAGCGATGCTTTAATCAATTCAAGTAACTTTTTCACTGTCCGTAAAACCCATCCAGGGCCTTCATTGCCCATTCCATGGTCAGAAGCCAAGGAAGCTAATTGAATTTTAGTTAAACTGTGGCTTAATTTTCAGTTAAGCCACAGTTAGTGCCTCCAAGTAATCCTCAACACTTATAATTTTTGCCCATGGCATGGGATTGCCCCAATTGCAGCCAATGCAAAATACTTGGTCCGAAAATACTGTGTGCGTGCTGACCAAGAACATTGAATACCCAAATCTCATAGAACTTCCAGTGGTTGGTGAATAAAACATCCACGCTATATGAATAAATTAAAAATAAATTAATTGTATTTTTTTTAAGATACTGTCAAGCTCCTACAGCAATGCAAGATTCATAGAGTTTCATTAATGCCAGGAAAAATTCAATAAAGTTACAAAAACTTGGAAACTGGATAAATACACTCCATTCCCTCATTTATTAGTTTTAAGACCCCTAGGAGGTGACTGATCTTCTGTCTCATAAATTCCCTAATAGATGGGCTGATGCCTCTCTTAAGAATGTAAAGCTGAAATGTCCACGAGTTCCTTATCTGCCATGTTTTGAAAACTCTCCCTTCTTTCTCGGATTCAGAGAATCATCTTACATCAGTGGTGGGTTTCAAAAAATTTTGGAACTTCTTCTGTAGGTGTGTCCTGCTTTCTGGGTCCACTGGTGGAACCTCTTCTAACCGGTTCAGTAGATTTGACGAACCGGTTCTACCGAACTGGTGCGAACTGGTAGGAACCCACCTCTGTCTTACATATACACAAAACATCCTCGGTAGAACGAATCAAAACCTAGCAAAGTATCCCTCAATGACACGTTCAACCTAGATGTCATCCCGCCAGCACATAAATTGTTTTCAAAAGAGCTCAGTTTTGAATACCATTCTAAGTGAAATCAGGATGGAAACTAGACAGATTTCAATCAGGGGACGATTTAAATCATAGTAGCTGCTACCAAGAAGTTGTATGCCTCAACTCCACTCATTTTATCAAAGCTGGGTGCAGTTTACAACTTCACCTAGGATATATGTATCAGAGAGGTTAGATTTGATTGCAGAATGAGGTTCTGTAGATTCCAAATGCCATGCCAGATAAGATTTTATAGGCAGGGGTGGGATTCTACCAGTTTGGCCTGGTTCAAGCAAACAGGTAGCTTTGAAGATCAGCTGAGAGCTAACCAGTTCGCTCTGACCTTCAGATGGGCCTGCCCGCCCGCCCCTGGGCTATACCCACCCATATTTCCTTGTTTTTTAGCCCAGCTGATAAGCACGGCAGAGATCACCTCAGCTGTTTTCCTGGGAACTGCGCACACATGCATAGCGCGCACCAGGCACATCCAGCGCGTGCTCAATGAACCAGTTGTTCAACCAGTAGGATCCCACCCCCTGTTTATGAGAGTGAATAGGAAGGGAGGGAGGGAGGGAGAGAGGGAGTTCCTTAGCCGTTTCACTTTTAAAAAGAGGGAAAAAATGTGAGCTGATCTTCATTCCTATTTTTCTATGTTCTCTAGTTATCTACCCAGAGAAAAACATTCAAATTCACCTCTAATAACATCTGTATATCTGGGAGCAGCATACTATATATATAATTCTGAATAATATATATCACCCTGTACTCCTAGGAACGGCATTTTTATTCCAGGAGGGATAAGAGAGAAAGAAAAAGAGCCAGAGACAAATGTATGCATTCATCATATATACATATACATATACATACATACATACATACATACATACATACACACACACACACACACACACACACACACACATATACATATACATATACATACATACATACATACATACATACATACGTGTGTGTGTGTGTGTTTTATTTGTGCTGATAAATAAATAAAGGGAGACTAGTATAGATCTATCCTCTGTTGAGTTGATCCAGTCACTAATTATTGATAAAACCACTGCTTCATAGTATAATTTTAAATTTGGCATCTCTTCCAGGCACTAATTTAATTAGAAGTAATCTTCAATTTACGACTACAAGAGAGATCAGAACTTCTGTTGCTAAGCCATTCACTTGTTAAGAGAGTCGTGCCCAATTTTACAACCTTTCATACCACAGTTATTGAGTGAATCATGCAGCCATTAAGTGAATTGGACTTCCCCCATTATCTTTGCCTGTTGGAAACCACCTGGGAAGATCGCAAATAGCAATAGCAATAGCAGTTAGACTTATCTACCGCTTCATAGGGCTTTCAGCCCTCTCTAAGCGGTTTACAGAGTCAGCATATCGCCCCCAACAACAATCCGGGTCCTCATTTCACCCACCTCGGAAGGATGGAAGGCTGAGTCAACCTTTGAGCCAGTGAGATTTGAACAGCCGAACTGCAGAACTGCAGTCAGCTGAAGTAGCCTGCAGTGCTGCATTTAACCACTGAGCCACCTGGGCTCTTATGGCCATCACATGACCCCAGGATGCTGCAACTGACATAAATACATGCAGATTGCCAAATTCTTGAATTGCAACTCGAGGATCCTACCACAGTCCCGACTGCTAGGAATGGTCACGAGAGACTTTTTTTCCCCCCTGCACTGTCATAACTTCAAGTGAATTATTAAACAAATGGCCATAAGTCAAGGACCATCAGTGGTAGGAACTTTATTCAAACTGGCCTTTGGGCCAGCCTGAGGTCACATAAGTTGAGGGGAGGCTGGAAGAGAATAGGAAAGGGATTCTTTGAGTCCCAATTATGTGACTGTTGAAATTAGCAATAGCAATAGCAATAGCAGTTAGACTTATATACCGCTTCATAGGGCTTTCAGCCCTCTCTAAGCGGTTTACAGAGTCAGCATATTGCCCCCAACAATCTGGGTCCTCATTTCACCCACCTCGGAAGGATGGAAGGCTGAGTCAACCTTGAGCCGGTGAGATTAGAACCGCTGAACTGCAGATAACAGTCAGCTAAAGTGGCAATACTGCACCCTAACCACTGCGCCACCTCGGCATCAGACGATGCCTGATTTACATAGTGCTATTGGTTCTAAGAAGCAGTTGTGCTTCTAGTTCTCATTTGTCTTTGCTGATTGGAAAGGGAATTGCAGCCTAGGCTTTTATATGGATAGTCCTGGCTGAGAAAGCTAAGGAGAGCAAAGGCTAACGCTCTGCAAATAGGCAAATGCTTTATATCCCTTTGCAGCGTATTCTTGAAAGGTTGCCAAGAGGTAAGAGCAGTTCTTGATTCAAATGGAAAATGTTGTTAGAAAGCACAGCCTTTGATTCTAGAAACCGGTGATACTTTTACCACAAATAGATCTGTGATGTATGCAATTAGGTTTGGTTAAAAAAATAATAATGCAGAGACAGGATAAGTGCAATGAATAATGCATGCCTTCCACCACGTCTTGGCTTGAAATGGTTTGTTTTGAAATCCAGAAGTAGATTATTATTATTTTTTTGCATAGAACCACATCCAAATCACCTGGTACAAATTAATTTGTTCTGGCTTTGAGATTATATCTACAGGTGAAGTCTCAATGCTGTGTAAGGAAATCTGCCTTGCACTGATGTTCCAAGAAAAAAGGAGGAAATGTGCATGGGAGAATGCGCTCATGGTTTACTCTACCTTTGTGAAACTGCCCATTTAGTGCAGGAAGGACAGTTCTGTATTTAACCCTAGACCAGGGATGGCAAACCATTTTTGCGTCGAGTGGCAAAAGCGCATGCAGGCATGCTGTTGCGCACGGTCGTGTGCCCACCCCCATAATTTAATACCCCACCAGCGTTATGCGCTTTGTCACTGCGCATGTAAAACACACACAGCCCTTCATGGTATTGGACCTGGGTACTTGAGAGACTGCCTGCTGCCAATTACCCCCACCAGACCGATTAGATCCCACAGACTAGGCCTCCTCCGAATTCCATCCGCTGGCCAGTGTCGACTGGCGACTACCCGGAGGAGAACCTTCTCTGTGGCTGCTCCGACCCTCTGGAACGAACTCCCTGTGGAGATTCGCACCCTCACCACCCTCCAGGCCTTCCGCAAAGCCCTTAAAACCTGGCTGTTCCGACAGGCCTGGGGCTAAACAACCATTGCCCCTATCTCGAATGGTATGATTGTTGCGCTTTTAAATTATGTATTGTTTTGTGTTGTTGTCAAATTGTTTGTATCCTCCCTTCCCTTGTTTTGAGTTGTGAGCCGCCCTGAGTCCCCCTCGGGGGAAAAGGGCGGCATACAAATGAAATAAACACAAACACAAACACACAGACACACACGCTTGATCATGCATTCGCACATGGCTTTCTTGGAGCCTAGGGAGGGCAAAAATGGTCTCCCCCTTAAGATAAGATGTCGTTTCAGTATAGGTTATTCTCTGTCTTGTACCTCACTTGCCAAAAGATGAAGATTGCAATTACAGGTAGTGCTCGATTTAACACCAAAATGTCTGTAGCTAAACGACACAGTTAAGTTAATTTTGCCCCATTTTACGACCTTTCTTGCCACAGTTGTTAAGCGAATCACGGCAGTTGCTAAGTTAGTTCCACATTTGTTAAGTGAATCTGGCTTCCCCGTTGACTTTGCTTATCAGAAGGTCGCAAAAGGGGATCCCGTGACCACTTGCGACCGTCATAAAGATGAATCAGTTGCCAAGGGAGGGTCTGAATTTTGATCACATGACCACGGAGGACGCTGTAATGGTGGCGCCTGAAAAATGGTCATAAGTGACTTTTTTCAATGCCACTGTAACTTTGAATGTTGTAAGTCAAGGATTACTTGTACTTGCCTTGAAAAAAAAAATCACGTGTTACATTTTCAAGGAATTTTGGGTTTTTTTTGGAATACAGTGCAGGATTCAAGGGAATTGGGGGTTTATAAAAATGGATTTTGATTCTGTAGAAAACAGACCATTCTATTTTAAATATTTGGTTCTTGGTCCAGAAAATGTTATACATTTTAGATATGTAAAAAAAAAAAAGCTTAGCATTTGGAGAATGAGAGAAATCTTATCCATAATTTATCCTGGGTTTGGTTTATTCCATGTTGCAACATCAGCTAGATATCTCTGACACTTGTAAATTGAAGAATAGCTCTTTTAGTCTTCTTGAAAATATTACAGAGAAACCTAACATTATGGCAAACAGTTTCTAAGTGTTCTCAGCCTTACAAATAGCCATATCATGTTTATGCACTTATAAATAATAAATGGCACTTTTTTCCCCTTTTAAACATCAAACAAGCATATTTTGAGTCAGCTGACAGATGACTCTGAATAGTATTTGAATAAGTTTTTCAAGAGAAACCTACAAGCCGAGGAATGAAATGGAGATAAACTATTTCATGATATTAACATACAGTAGGCACCATAGAAAAGTTGCCTCCATCCGCTGTATCAACTTTTGCATTTATCAAAATGTGCTTGATAAATGGTTTCGTATCAGCACATCAAATAACATCATAAATTCATGGAACCAATGTGTTAATCCCAAAAGGAAATCCACGTATGTAAGTAAGGCTTTGCATTATAAAACGTTTCCTGGGGGCTTCGTGGTATGTATCTGGATTTGTATGATAATGTATCAGAATAATTGGGTGGGGAAAAATCTTCCGATGCAAATAGCAAACAGGATCAGGATCAGCAACACAAGATTACAGAGGAATCAATGTAATCTGTGAAACCGCCTTAAGACCAGAAGTAATCATTAAATTCCCTTTTGTGGGTCTCTTCTGATTTCCCAAAAAAGCGGTAGTACAATTTCCTTCTGTTTTGAACTGGAAATCATGCAACTATAGTGTAAATTTTAATGTAGAATTCTTCACCCTAAACAGAACACAGCGGAAAATCTAGCCAATCTTACTCTATCCCCATATGTAACGGAGGACAGCCTGTGGCTGATAACGGAGGACAGCCTGTGGCTTAGTGGTTAATATATCTGCCTAATATGCAATACAGCCCAGGTTCGAATCCCAGTAAGGGTATGGCTAGCTGATGAGAGCTAAATAGCTTGAAATAGACCTATACTAGTCTCCCTTTATTTATTTATCAGCACAAATACTACACACACACACACACACACGTACATATATATATACACACACATGTCTCTGTGTGTGTGTGTGTGTGTGTGTGTGTGTGTATGTATGTATATATATATATATATATATATATATATATATATATATATATATATATATATATATATATATATATATATATATATATATAATTTCTGCTGATAAATAAATAAAGGGAGACTAGTATAGATCTATTTCAAGCTATTTAGCTCTCATCAGGTAGCCATACCCTTACTGGGATTTGAACCTGTGCTGTATTACATATTAAGCAGTTGTGTTAACCACTAAGCCACAAGATTCTCCTCCTTTATCAGCTGAGCCAGGGAAATAGGTATGTATTTAGTGTCACAACCCCTGGTATGCCCAAATATGGGAGGAAGCAGACTGCTTCCTTTTCTCTGTCTATCGGCTCGTCACAAGAGACCATCACGATAAAAGCCATTATTTTTATTTTTATAAAAGTAAAAGTACACAGAGAGAGAGAGAGAGACATATATTGCTCACTCACTCAACAAATGATTTCCCAGTCTGGTTCTGTGGGCATAGTTTTTATGCACAAGTCATCTTAACAATTAATTATACAGATCACTTCTATATTTTTCTCTCACCCTTCTTCCCATAACAGTGGTTCTTCCCATGTTATCCTTAGAAGTATCCTATGATATAGGCAAATTGAAACAAGAGTATCTAATCCAGACTTTGCTCAGTGGCTAAGATGCTGAGCTTCTCGATCAGAATGGTCAGCAGTTCGGCGGTTCCAATCCCTAGCGCCACATAACGGAATGAGCTCCCATTACTTGTCCCAGCTTCTGCCAACCTAGCGGTTCAAAAGCATGTAAAAATGCAAGTAGAAAAATAGGAACCACCTTTGGTGGGAAGGGAACCGCGTTCCACGCGCCTTCGGCATTTAGAACATTGCTGGCCGCATGACCACAGAGGTGTCTTCGGATAGCGATGGCTCTTCGGCTTTGAAACAGAGATGAGCACCGCCCCCTAGAGTCTGGAACGACTAGCACATATGTGCAAGGAGAACCTTTACCTTTAATCCAGACTTATTCATTGAATTTCAGTACAATTTGATCATATTTCGGAGACTTGGGTAGGGGAGAGAAAGCGATTAATTCCATGTTTGTGTTGCCGAGATATTTTGTGCTAGTTAACATTTTCCTCCACACTACAAAATCTGAGCATAGCAAAGGCAGACAAATAACAGTTAGCCATCTTTCTTTTTCAGCAGCTCCATCTGTGCAATTCTGGCAGCTGATGAACGTTAAACAAGAGCTGTTCTTTTACCAACTTTGCATTCGGTGCAGAATTGGTACTGTTTGATAATGAATATAGCCCCTCCCCTTTGTTTTGGCAATCATGATTCATTATGTTTATAATTTAGCGATCACAGTGTTCCCAGACACCGCTAATTAATGTTGCAGCTGCATTCCTAGATTATGCAAGAAGTACATTTATAATTATTGTAAAGTTTTTTGTATTGTTTCTCCTGAGATCATATGCTCTAACCATTTCAAAGCTTGTTCCAGTGTGTCTAGTGTAGTGAAATAACATATCGGTGCTCTTGTAACACAATCTCTTTTTATACAGTGCACAGTAAACTTAGGGTTGTGATTACAAATGCAACTGAAAACATAGTACTTTGTGAGTTTGTAGTTTGTTGATACACATGTGATATATGCTGTTCCTTTTTTTCCCTATTTTCTTCTCTCTCTTTTCGGTTTCGTGTTCTCTGTTTTTATTCATCTTTTGTACAGAACGATCTTACAAATGATAATGGATGTTTTAAAAGTTTATTTATAGCAATAGCAATAGCAGATTTTTATATACCGCTTCATAGGGCTTTCAGCCCTCTCTAAGCGGTTTACAGAGTCAGCATATTGCCCCCAACAACAATCCGGGTCCTCATTTTACCCACCTCGGAAGGATGGAAGGCTGAGTCAACCCTGAGCCGGTGAGATTTGAACAGCCGAACTGCTGATCTAGCAGTCAGCTGAAGTGGCCTGCAGTACTGCACTCTACCCACTGCGCCACCTCGGCTCCTAAATTAAACTTAGCCTAAATTATACCGACTATCCATTATGAAATTTAAATTCCAACATATTACTTTGCGAAGTATTTTGTCCGTGTGGTTTGTATGTGGTACGTATGTGTTTTACGTTGTTCCTTTTTCTCTTTTTTTCTGTCTTTTTTCTTTTTGGGGGTGTGTGTGATTGTGTTCTTTGCTTTTATTAATCTACATTTGTACTGAATGATCTCACAAATGGTAATGGGTGTTTTAAAAGTTTATTAAGCTTGGTGCAAATCATATTGACTATCCATTATGAAGTTTAAGTTCTAAGGTGGAAATATGTATAGTATTGATGAGTGAAATTATGCGTGACCCGACAAATGCACGCCCGACAAATGCGTCCCGACCAAATCACCGCGACAAAACAGCAAAGTCGAAAGCGCACCCACTAAAGCGCGCCGACAAAACCGCACCCACAAAAGCGCAATTAGGGTTTTTAGGTTAGGGTTAGGGTAAGAGTTAGGGTTAGGGTTGTTAACATTGTTAATGTTGTTTTCGCGTTGTTTTCGCTGTCACGTTTTTGTCGGCGCGCATTTGTCGACGCGCTTTAGTGGGCGAGCTTTCGATTTTGCTGTTTTGCCGCGGCGGTTTTGTTGGCACGCATTTGTCGGGCGCGCATTTGTCAGTGAACCAAATTATGTTATTGTCAAGCCTGGGTCCTTTGGGTCTAGTGATTAAGGCACTGGACTAGAGAGCAGGAGATTGTGAGTTCTAGTCCTGCCTTAGCCAATGCCATTAAAGCCAGCTGGATGAACATGGGCAGTCACTCTCTCAGCCCAACTTACCTGGAGTGCTTTTGTGGGGAAAACGGGAGAAGGGAGATGTAGTGTTGGATATGTTCACCACCTTAACTTATTTGTAAAAATAATAAAGGTGGGATAACAAGCAAAAATGTATCATCCTCCAGCGTAAAATGCAAATGGGAACAGACTTAAATGTCTAGAGGAACTGGATTGTCTGTGTACAATTATTTCATATTACTGTTTAACCTGCAACGAAGAGCCACAACCATTTCCAATTTCTCATCTGGACAAAATCCAAGAGTCAGGCTTCAGTGTTCGGTTCTCACATTGTATTATTAATATTTGACATCAGGTGACTGTAGGAAGGCTACAATAGTCATAAGCTAATGTATATTTTGGGTGATTGTTAAGTAGTAATGTTAATATTTCTTAGCAGTGACGTGCGGTCAGCTTTAGGCCTGGTGAGGCACTTTTTAGACTTGTGGACTTCAACTCCCAGAATTCCACAGCCAGGCATGCTAAGTTTAAAGCGACAGCATTTTTCCCCCTTGCGAAATAAGTTTTCCCATTTTTTTTCTTCTCCCTCCCCCTCCTTCCTCCCTCTCTCCCTCCCTCAACCCCTCTCTCAAACAGACACATGCACACAGAGAACGTGGATCCCTCTCTCATTCACTCACTCTCAAACACAAACACAGAAGTTGGATTGGATATATTTTCCAAAGGCTTGAAAGCAGCTCCTCTGCCATACCCCCCCCTTCCCCTGCTGCCTTCCGATCAAACTTTTTGAATTCCTCCCCCCTCCCCACACGCACCTTTTCCAGCTGTTTCAGAGACGATTTCAACTCTGCTTCTCCCTGCCCTGCCCTCCCCTCTTGAAAAGCCAGAGCTCTGTCAGACTGAGCTAGTTGCTCCCAGAGAACTCTAAAAAGCCTCTAAAAATGCCCTCTACAGGAGGCGAGAGAATATGTGCCTCATTTGCATAAGGAATTTTTTGCTTGTTAACCCTTGCTTAACTCTTAAAAGGCGAAAAATTCCTTATGCAAAAGAGGCCCCTAGTTCTCTGGCCTCCTCCTATGGTTAACACAAAGCACTGTTCCAAGTCACTGTGAATCTGGCAGCAACTACCTTGGCTTTAATTATTTTTAAAAAATTCTTTAAAATCCTTTCCTTTTCCTCATGACTGGTGAGGCCACGCCTCCCCTGCCTCTAGTGACTGCACATCCCTGGTTTGTTCCATCTATTGTTTTTTCCAGAACTCTGCACTTTCACACGATATGATCCATATAATACATACACACACACACAGACACACACAGACACACAGACACACAGACACACACACACACACAGCATTAAAAGATCCATTACAAACTTGCAATGCTAGACCTGTCAGTTCTGCTAGATGCAAAGAATGAAATAAAGCTATCTTTTAGGAACGAGAACCGTTCTAGCCTGCTGGGCTGTTTAATCAAAGAGATGCATGCCTGTATCTTACGGAAGTGGCTTTTTAAAGATTCTAAAATCTCATCAAGCTCAGCAGAAACAGAAACAACTTGCTGACAGTGTATTGACAAAAAATAGATCATTCTTTTCCGGGTGTGGGGGGAAAAAAATGCCTACCTTTTTTAGCTGGGGAAGCAATTGCGCATATTTTACATTCAGGTAGATTAATGGATATTTTCTCTTTCACTCAGTGATACTTTGTCAACTTTTCTCTTCTTTTCTGAACATTTTTTTCAGGAGAATGGTCAGTTGCCCAGGAATACATCCAACTATGTTGTCTAACCCCGTGACCCGTCAAAACCGCGGTCCACTAAAGCGCGCCCGATCAAAGCGCGTACGTGATGTCAGCAGCAGCGCGATAAATAAAATTAAAAATAAATTAAATTAAAATTAAAATAAAATTAAAGCAAGCCGATTCACATAAAGGTAAGGGTTAGGTTTAGGGTTAGGGTTAGGGTTAGGTTAAGGGTTAGGGTTAGGGTTAGGGTTAGGTTTAGGGTTACGTTAAGCGTTAGGGTTAGGTTTAGGGTTACGTTAAGGGTTAGCGTTAGGTTTAGCGTTAGGTTAAGGGTTAGGTTTAGGGTTAGGTTAAGGGTTAGGCTTAGGGTTAGGTTTAGGGTTAGGTTTGGGGGGGGTTAGGGTAAGGTTTTTGCGTTAATTTTAAATTTACCGCTCACAGCGTGCCGTTTTCGTCGCCCTATGATGACGTCACGTACGCGCTTTCGTCGAGCGCGCTTTAGTCTACCGCGGATTTGTGGTGGAACCGTCTAACCCAGGACTGCCTTTTCTATTTCCCCTCCATAAAAGCTAGATACGCTTTTCTAGAATTATGGTAATCTTGTGTTGCAATAATGAAAGATCTATCCCAGTTTCAGAGGCTTCTCTGTTTCTCTGCTCTCGCTACCACTTCACTCACAGGTGACCACATCTTCTACAACTGTCCATCTACTAGTCTAGAGCTAAAAACAGCATAAATCAAATGGAAAAAAGACCAAAGAGAACAGATAAACTCCAGCAGGGGATTGAAATAAATCAGCGTTTAGCCAGCCAGTCTACTTTTAAAAGTTAAAAAGCAAAGCAAAGATTCAAAAAGTGAAATTAAGATCCGGGCATGCTTAAGAAAACCCAAAATGCCGACAGGAAAACTTTCTGACCACTACCAAAGGGAACTGGAATCTTCAATACTCCCCTTCCCAAATTTGCCCATAGTCTTCCAAAAGTTGTCTTGGATCATTTCTAAGTGCTCCCATTTCAATCCAGGGAGCAGCACTGCCAGAAAGCTATCTTAGGCAGCAAAATCAGCAGATCATCGGCAAGAGAGAGAGAAAAAAATCCTTACTATTCAGCAGCCATCTTGGAAGACCTCAGTCTGCAAGTCTTTATTTAGCTCTCTAAGATACCTGTCAGGTGCTACTTCATTTAATAATCAGGAAAGAAACCACTCCACTCCATTTGCTTGAGATTAAGTGTACTTTTACTAATTACAAACAAATAGTAGCGAAGCAAAGCTGAATCTGGTTAATTAGGTGCGAAAGCAAAGAATATCATGTATAGATCAATCCCCTCCCCTTGGCACCCCAGTCCATAGTCCAGTTATAATTCACCCATCTGTCAGGTGGGAGATATCTTCAAAAAGCATCACCAGGATGGAATGCTGGACAGTTAACCTTGGCGGGAAACTCCCTTCCTCCGCATGCGCAATGAGGCCAGCGTCTAGAATCTTCCTCCAGCACATAATGATTCCCTTCCCAAATACCATGCCCCCCCCTCCCCGTTTCAATGGCAGCCGAAGCAGCAGCAAAGCAGAGGCTGACAATCCCTTTATGGCTTCCAACACAACCATGGAGTGGATGGCAACAAGATTTCTTTACCATTTTACGAGTTTCAGTTAGTGATTTTAAAAATTAAAACAGATGCTCAAATGGAGAGCCTTAAAGCACTCATTTCAGCATTTAACTGTCTAAAAGAGTAGATTTTTTTTTTTACTAACAAACCTCAAGACACCAAGGCCATCCTAAACAAAATAGAAACTGTTGAAAAATGGAGCTCTGCCATTTCTGGTTTCATGTTCTTTGTAGTTAACAGAGAGGGGGGAAATGAGACCTCTGGCTGGAAATATTCTCCATCCCTACTCTAGAGAGTCTCCAACTTTGGATGAGATTTTTAAGAGGACTAAGGACTATAGTGGATCAAAATCAGCAATGGTTTTGTTCTGCTCCTCCAGTCGAACATTCCGTGTGAACATTTCTATGGAAGAGATGTATCTGGTTTGGTTTATTAGCATTTGTAGGCCGCCCTTTTCCCTGAGGGGACTCAGGGCGGCTCACACAAAACCGGGAAGGGGGGGATACAAACATTAAGATAACAACATATAGTAAAATAATAACCAACATACATTCATCATTCGGGCGGGGTAACTATCCTATCCCCAGGCCTGACGGGCGAGCCAGTTCTTCAAGGCTATGCGGAAGGCTTGGACGGTGGAGAGGGTACGAATCTCCACGGGGAGCTCGTTCCAAATTCCAGATGTATCTCTTCATGAAATAAGGATATAGTCTGATTCTAACTCATCTCTTTATGCTTAATATAATTTTTTCTCTTTTAATGATAGGGGCCTCCTGGAGCAGCGGGTGCAGAAGGAAGACAAGGTGAAAAAGGGGCAAAGGTAAATATTTTAAGTACAAGACTAGCACGTTTATGCCCTCCCCATGTACACATTCACATGACTTCCTCCTTGATAATATTCAAAAAGTTGTGAAAATTGGGCTGTTTCTCCCAAGCCTTGGGCTAGAATGGTGGGGGTCCTTATAAAAATTACTTTGCTTCTTCTGGAGGCACCCAATTTTTATTCTTACTGTTTTATCATTTCTTGCTTTTAATGTTGTGAGCTTCCCAAAGTCTTGCTGAGCTGGGCAGCCTCAAACCTGAACAAGCGAATGAATGAATGAATCATGAATCAAGAGCAAAAGATGAGTGATTGATTTGTCCAGAAGTGGTTGAGGTTTTTGTGACAAAATAAGGCACTGCCTATTAGGACTGTAAATGGTTTGGTTGCAGTTCCAAAATCCCAGGTGTTTTAAAGCATGTAAAAGAAGAAAGCAACACCTGCCTCAATTTTAAAGCAATAATGTCTTTTTCTCAGAATCATGTTGTGACTGCACACCGCAGCCACACAATCCTAGGGAAAGGTGCTCATTAAGGAGCTGCAGCTAATATTCTCCCATGGTCTCCAAAACACCCTTTTTTTGGAATTGGATCCCAAAAGCTTTTCAGTCCTAGCAGCTATCAACTGAGAAGCTCATTATTCTACTAGGCTGTCTCTTCTTAATAGTCTCTTTATCCAAATGGTGGCATGTAACAGTTGTATTTTAACTCTAATCACCTCTTCTTCTTCTTCTTCTTCTTCTTCTTCTTCTTCTTCTTCTTCTTCTTCTTCTTCTTCTTCTTCTTCTTCTTCTTCTTCTTCTTCTCCTTCTCCTTCTCCTTCTCCTTCTCCTTCTCCTTCTCCTTCTCCTTCTCCTTCTTCTTCTTCTTCTTCTTCTTCTTCTTCTTCTTCTTCTGCATTAAATTCTGTGCATCCCTGTTAGCCAAAAAAAAAATGAGTGAATGTTATTTCAGTCCAAATCTTTAGAGGTTTCCGAAGAAAAGGAAGAAGCGTGGTCTAAATCAGGAATGTCAAATTCGATTTCATTGAGGGCCACATCAGGATTGTGTTTGAACTGGGGTAGGGAGGCCGGTGACTGTGGCTGGGCTGGGCATCATCAGCTCAACGTCACTCATGTCGGGGGTGCCTCTGGTGGCCTGGGCAGGGCTGGGGAGATCCATTGTCTCCAATGGAGGAAGGCCAGACCAGGGAGGAGAGCCAAATCCTTGTCCTCCAGAAGAGGCTCGCCATCTCTCTCAGGGCGTGCAGAGGACCCTTGGACAGTGGCACAGGCTGTCTAGAACCTTAGGCAGCAGAGGGCAAGCACCCAGCCCAGCCCTCAAGCTCCCAGGGCACTGGAATTCCCACAGCTCAGTCCAGCCCTGCTTCCCCGAGGGGATGCCTCGTTGTGCTTACCACCTCCTCAACGCTTCTGGGTACTTTTCTTGTCTTTTCCTCGGGTAAAGGCAGGGGTGGGTTTCAACCGGTTCGCGGCGGTCCCTGCGAACCGGTTGGTCAGCGAACCCGGAAGTAAGTAACTTCCGGGAACGGCGAAGGGGCCACCTGCGCGTCCACACGCGCTCCTTACCCGGTTTTGACGAGTTCTGCGCTTCCACGCATGCGCAGGACGCATAAAGCGCCTGCATGATCCTCCAGGAGCAGCTGGAGCATCGCACAGACGCTAGCACGCATGCATGCGCCGCACGCGTGCACGAGGACGCCGCCGGCCCCATTCCAACCGAACCGGTTGGAACGGGGCGAGAAACCCACCCCTGGGTAAAGGGTTATTTATTGAACTGGCTATGGAATTCTCAACAATTTTTTTCTTTATGTGTCAATAATTTGATTCAAGAGTATATGAATATTCACACTGATATTTACGTCGTAGGGTGAGGCTGGAGCAGAGGGTGCTCCAGGAAAAACTGGCCCAGTTGGTCCTCAAGGTCCTGCAGGAAAATCTGGACCAGAAGGACTAAGGGGTATTCCTGGCCCTGTGGTGAGTCCATCAACCATTACATTTTTTTTCCTTTCATGGTTCAGGATTTCATACTGTGGTCTTCCAAATTAAGCTGGATTTATGTCTTCTTTCAGGGAGAGCAAGGTTTACCTGGAGTACCTGGCCAAGATGGCCCACCAGGTCCCATGGTAAGTATTTTGTTTATGAAACTTAATCTTAAAACATAGGCTAAATTTATTTTTTTCTGCTAGACTTCATCTTTTTGCTAGACCTGGAACTGTACCAGTGGTGGGATTCAGCCGGTTCGTACCTATCCGGGAGAACTGGTTCTTAACTTCCCAAGAGGTTCAGAGAACCGGTTGTTGGAAGAAATCTTCTTTTGGTTTTTTTCCACTTTACAGGGCTAATCCTGTAAGGAAGGCAGGAAGGAAACATTCTGGTGTTGTTTCTAGCCTAATCTTTATTGCCCTGCTTACAGAAACTGCCTCTCCAGTTAACCCTTATTACCATTGTAACGGCTAAGGCGAAGCGCCCATCGACCTGAGTAATGTTGAGTTGGCCACACTCACATGGTCACATGACCACTATGCCCCACCTACCCACCTGGTCATTAGGGCAGAGAACTAGTTGGTAAATTATTTGAATCCCACCACTGAACTGTACATATAAACCTTTAAAACACTGCCAGATTGAAGTCATGCTATACTCTTCATTACTCTCTCTATATCAACATATGACAGAATGACATCACCATACTGCATTATAACTACCTGAAACGCTTTGAACATAGATAACAAGAATAGTGTCCATGTTTCTTTTAGCATCCAGCATGGTTTGTTTTCAAAGTCCTCGTCAATATCTCTTTTAAGACTGATCAACTGCGATTTATTCTTGAGTAGCAGAAGTAGAAAGCAGAGGCATCGAAAATCCATCCATATTACTACAGCGTCATCTGTGCTCCTAGTTCTTCTTACACCTCTGATTTAAAACCAAATATCAATTCAAAGTTACCAATTATATCTGTCCTCTGAAGTAGCTTTGCAAACTTAGTTTGATAAGGATAAAAAAAGGTAAGGTTAATTAGATACTTAGCCTTTTAACTCACGGATTCCTACCTAAAGTTCTATAGATTGCTGCAGTTGTTAACCCCAGCTGATGCAATGAGGATGAATCAGCAATATAGATATAGCCAGTTTACGACTTTGGTGGGGGCCACACAAGTCTGTTACCATCTTAAGAGGTGTTTGTGTTTGTGTGTGTGTGTGTGTGTGTGTGTGTGTGTATGTGTGTGTCCATTAGAGGACGTCACTCTGTCTTGTTGTATATCTCATTTCTCTCCTTGTGTGCATACCTGAGTGGTAAGGGATTTATCTACCATGTGTATATCTGTATATATAAACCACTATTAATTGTCCAAAGGCTCTGTGTGCTGTGTGCTGTGTTTTGCTCCTGGGTTTATCTGGGTTTATCTCATAATAATAGTCACACTGCCAAAACCCTGACATATCCAGTATATTGCATTTGTGAACAGAACACAAAGCCTTAGGTAAAGCAGAAATACCAAACGTGTCATAGGGGAGAATAAATGTGTAATCTTCATGAACTATATATTTGCCTGGAATGTTTGCATCTAATGCTACCTAAAAGCAGAAATTTTAAGAGTTAGTAGTTGGAATTACCTGTGTATTCCTAACACAGTTACTCCTAATGATATCCTATTAAGTTCTTTGGGGCTTCACGTGTAAGTGTGTAAAGGATTACACCCGGAGATATTTTATTCCCTACCCTACCATTGACAGCCCTCATCACTGCAAGCAGCTGTTCCATGAATAATTAATAACATATTCCGATGCCTACTTACTCATAAGTGAGTCTTATCACTTGCATTAAGTGAGATTTATGTTGCAGTCCTATGCTTGCTTCTTTCGGATTTAGTTGCAATAATTCAGTTCCAGCTTGATATAAGTTCCTCAATGGATGCTTTATTCGGCGAAGCCTGTTTAGAACACTTCGACATTACTCTGCACAGATAAAATGGCTGATATCCGTTTCTGAACATTTGAAAATAACTGGTGTTGCATGAGATGAAAAATTAACCTATAGTTTTCACCTGTTATTTATAGGTCCCACATATTATTTTTCATCTTCATCCTTCTGTTGCAATTTCCCTCCCTGTAACATTGGCCTGGCATTCTAAAATAAATATGTGCGTTTTCTTTTCAACTGTTGCAAAGGAAATATTATAACACATTTCCTACATTTAACTCTAACCTGGGAGTGGATATTTTTTTCAAAAACCACATTCTCTCAGCTTGAAACTGAGCAAGGTCTGTACCCCAGCAATAAACATGCCCAGACCTTGAAATGGATTGAGTTATGTATGCGACTTACAGCTTTGTTTAGATAAGAGAGAGAGAAAATATTGCATTAACTTAAAAAAAAATCATAGGGTTTCCTCTATATGTCATAGTTGCAGATGATATGCTTTTCTATTATTTTAATGATAAGTCCCTGTTCTCAGGCAAATAATTTTGAAAGGCTTCAAATGAAAGAAAAGATGCTTAGGACAAATAGCCAGCATTGAAATCAAAGCAATAGCAATAGCACTTAGATTTATATATCACTTCACAGTGCTTTACAGCCCTCTCAAAGCAGTTCACAAAGGCAGCCTATTGCCCCCAACAGTCTGGGTCCACATTTTACTGACCTCGGAAGGATGGGAGGCTGAGTCAACCTTGAGCCGATCAGAATCGAACTCCTGACAGCGAGCAGTGTGTTAGCCTACAATACTGCATCCTAACCACAGTGCACATGCTGTTAGTTATAACCTTCTTATAGCTTCTTTTTGCTTTGTGCCTTTGTGAGTCAACCTTGAGCCGATCAGAATCGAACTCCTGACAGCGAGCAGTGTGTTAGCCTACAATACTGCATTCTAACCACAGTGCACATGCTGTTAGTTATAACCTTCTTATAGCTTCTTTTTGCTTTGTGACTTTGTGAGTCAACCTTGAGCCGATCAGAATCGAACTCCTGACAGCGAGCAGTGTGTTAACCTACAATACTGCATTCTAACCACAGTGCACATGCTGTTAGTTATAACCTTCTAATAGCTTCTTTTTGCTTTGTGCCTTTGTGAGTCAACCTTGAGCCGATCAGAATCGAACTCCTGACAGCGAGCAGTGTGTTAGCCTACAATACTGCATTCTAACTACAGTGCACATGCCGTTAGTTATAACCTTCTTATAGCTTCTTTTTGCTTTGTGCCTTTGTGAGTCAACCTTGAGCCGATCAGAATCGAACTCCTGACAGCGAGCAGTGTGTTAGCCTACATGTACTGCATTCTAACCACAGTGCACATGCCGTTAGTTATAACCTTCTTATAGCTTCTTTTTGCTTTGTGGCTTTGTGAGTCAACCTTGAGCCGATCAGAATCGAACTCCTGACAGCGAGCAGTGTGTTAGCCTACAATACTGCATTCTAACCACAGTGCACATGCCGTTAGTTATAACCTTCTTATAGCTTCTTTTTGCTTTGTGACTTTATGTTCCCAGGAAACAAATGGCTATCAGAATGATATAATTAATACATGAATTACTAAAACTCACTTGCAGCCAGATTGTGCGCTTCCGTATAGTTCTACAGACTGATGCCAACTGGAAAGCAGGTTTAACTGAAATAAAGTGACCTTCTTAAGCCTGCTCAGTATCACAAAAAGAAAAAAATAAATGTCAGGTAAAGCAGGATTAAAAACCACAGCCAACGTTAGCCCGATGAATTACTCAGATGAATTCCTTGTAAGAGCATATTGTTAAAGGTCATCATGTAGCACACTGGATGACATTAGCCATTGAATGCTAGGGAGATGGGATTACATCTGAACATGCAGAACCTTTGATGAACTTGATTCAGAAATAGTCGGCATCTTTATGTCATGTCATTTTTCTTATTTAAAATATACTTTTTTTAATTTTCCATTTTCATAACTTATAATCACATGTATACTATTACATAGCCAATATCCTATTGTATTAAGTAGTAATTACATCAGTTCCTCTTGTCATCAATGCCCAGAAAGATAAAAAACCCATTATTAGCTCTTCTGCTCACCATACACCTCTTTCTTCTACCTCTCCCCTACCTCCTTTCTTCCCTCCATCATCCTTTCCTACTCTACTTCCCCTTCCTTTCTCCTTCTCTTATCTCTTCATTCCACTCCTCCTTATCCTCCTCATCTTCCCCCCCTTTACCCTCTCTCCTATCCCTCTCTTCCTATCTTTCTTCTCTCCTCTGTTTCCCACTCTTCCTCTTATTGGTGTATTTCAGCTTCTGAGCAAACTCCATTCTATGTTGATGGTATTTATGCTTCCATATCAATATACTTAACATATCTTAGTTTTAAAGAAAAAATAAGAGAAGACAGTATACATGTGCAATCATATTACATTAAAATCTAACACCCCTCGTCAAGCGTAATATTCATCCCTCCCCACCAACCGCCCCCCCCCCAGCCTTCCCTCCCCTGACTTCCCAGAACCCATACATGGTATAAATCTTTAACATTTTTCTTGATGTCTTTAGGGTCCACCCGGCTTGCCAGGATTAAAAGGGGATCCAGGTTCGAAAGGAGAAAAGGTACATGGAAATATATCATTAGCATAGAGATCATGCAATAACTGTTCCATATATCATTGCCTAAAAACATAATGATCGCTTAACTGGATGCAATTCTTTCAGTTGTATTATTTGACTGTAAGTCATATTTTTGTTATATCTACTTATAGGGGCATCCTGGATTGATCGGTTTGATTGGGCCTCCAGGAGAACAAGGAGAAAAAGGAGACAGAGGTTTGCCTGGTACACAGGGATCTACGGGATCGAAAGGAGATTCGGTGAGTAAAAACTGCACACAGAGAAATGTTTTTTTCTTTATCTTTTAATTCTATAACTCTTTAGGCTACCTCTAGATTAGTAGCTTGTTGCACAACCTTTAACGCTAGTAAATTGACTATTTTACACTCATACCCAGGATCAGATAATTCCAGTTTGGTTTCAGGTTTACCTTTGCATGAATGAAAGATTTCCTCCCTGTTTCAGTGTCTCAGTTCTGCAGAGAAGATTTTCAGAAATTGAAGAGAGCACCAAGGATCAAAAAAGTAATTGGAAAAATAGACAACTTCTCTGTCCCTCAACCGGAAGCTTTGTACACTTAATCAAATGGGAATGTCCAACAAAGAGAGTTTTAGTAATAAAATTACTGTTTTGTTTTTAAAAGAATGCTTACTATTTTTTTTAAACAAATCATCATTTAGAAATATCTACAAAGAAGGACCTCATGTAAATTTTCATTAAAAAGATGAGGGAGATTTATCAACAAAAAGCAAAGAGTAAAATGGATTGGAGTTTTACCAATCTGCATATCCACACATCCAATCCATGGCCTTTGATGAGAAACAATGCTATATGTATTAAGCCATGAACAGGACACTCTTCATCTTTAAATAGACCAAATGTTTATTAACAAAACCAAAAATTAGCTCTAGGAACAAAGGGTGTGATTGCAGCCAACAGAGAGATTGAAGGACAGGAGAAAACATTCAGGGACCACAACAGGTTCTCACAGCAGAGGAGAAGTTCTCATAAGAAATTGGCAGAATGAACTGGATTTCCAGCTATTTAGCTCTTCATCAGCTAGCCATACCCTTACTGGGATTTGAATCTGTGCTGTATTACATATTAAGCAGTTGTATTAGCCACTAAGCCACAGGTTCTCCTCCTTTATCATATGAATGAATGAATGTTCATAAATGCATATTTAAATATGCATAACTCTGGAACACCTTGAGCAATTTCAACCAAACTTGGTACACAGTTGACTTACTTACTCTCTCGAAAAAATACTGTAGAAGTAAGACACGCCTAACACCCCCCCCCCGGTGTGTGTGTTCTGTTAAGATACAGCCTGTTGTGCCTTAAAATGGCTTCTACTATACTGCTGTAAAATGGATTCTTCTGTACAGCACAGTGGAGTTGCCGTGGTAATGGCTTCACAGTACTCCACAAGGGGGCTCCCTCTGGTAAGGGGGGAAATCCAACATTAGAAATTATATTTGGTCTGGACATTTTCCCCCTATAAATAAATACCCGGGCAATGCCAGGTTAACAACTAGTTTATTATAAAATACTATAGAAAAACAGAAAAGTTACAAAAGCAAATAAAGAAAACACCAGCAAAGAGAAAAAGAAAAATATTTCCCAAATGCAAAATCAATACAGAAATGACTAATCCGGAGCATACAGTGTTTGAAGATGTACTTTCAGTGGAATTAAAACATTAATAATTCCAGAAATCCCAAAGCAATTCAGCGAGTGTTAGCTTCATTCCAGTAAGCGATACATGGCTGAAAACAGTGAGAGCTGGTTTTAATTGTACTGAAATTTGCTTATGACTATTCATTGCATCCCAGATCTAAATGTAATCTTTTTTTTCTTTATTTTTTCCAGTTATTTGTCCTACTTGTTCTAGGAATGTAATTCCATTGGCTTTCCATTATTGTTATGCACTAATGTGCCCCTGGACACCATAACTAGAATTATGGATTAAAATGAAATCTCTTTATATTATGATCTTTATAATAATTACATAAACATATTATTTTTTTAATCCACCTACGAATAAAGTCTCTGCACTCGGGCTGGTAGCTTCAGAGCTGATTTTCTTTCAAACTTTACTTAGCAGTAGTAAAATGGAAATAATCAGAGTAAGATCTCTTCACTTTTATATATACATATAACAACATCAACACAAATTCAGAACTGTACATTTGTTCCCCAATTTCAGGCAAATTTTCTTCCCCTGTGAAAGCACCTTAGTTTTTTTCTATATCATTCTCAGTGTGCTTTTAAAGTTCATTTCATGGTGTTTTGATATAAATTATTGTGGAGTGATGAGGTTTAGAATTAGGTTTTCTGTTACACATTTCTCTATTATTTTGATATCTCCCTGACTGTTGCTGCAGATACGCTTTCAACAAGATGTAACGAAAGATGATTTTTTTGTCTTTTTGTTTAACCAAAACAATACAAAAATTTCTCAAAAACAAATAGTCATAAGCATGAAAACCGGTTATCACTTTTTTCCATGAGTCGTAACTTCAAACAGTCACTAAACAAATGTATATCTGTATATGCCTTTCCAATCAAAAGACAATACGGTGTTTCTTAACCTTGGCAGATTTAAGATGTGTGGACTTCAGCTCCCAGAATTCCACCCCCAGCAATGCTGTTTTTAATGTAATGACCAGCAATGATTTAATACATACTCTTTTCCTAGGGAATTCCTGGACCAGCTGGCCCACTTGGTCCCCCAGGCCCTCCTGGTTTACCTGTAAGTAGCTACCGTATATCCAGCTTTCCTTGTTTTGGTTCATTATATATAGACCCCCTTGCAAATATAATGTTGTATAACTGTGTCATACTTTTCTCTATAGGGTCCTCAAGGCCCAAAAGGGTCCAAAGGTTCCTTGGTAAGTTCCTCTGCACAGACTCTCCCGCTCCCCCTTCCCCCTTTCCGGCTTTGGTTGTGGCTCACTCTTCTTTTTTCAATTTATAAGATTTACTAAAATTGTACTCTTCTACTCCTTCGTAGGGTCCTGGTGGCCAGAAAGGTGATGGTGGTTTACCTGGGCCTCCCGGACCTCCTGTAAGTAAGACTCGTTTTGATTTGATCGGAATTGACTATACTATTGTAGAGGTTGAGTGCAAGCAGTACAGTGGTGGGTTTCAAATAGTTTTAGAACCTCTTCTGTAGGTGTGGCCTGCTTTGTGGGAGTGGCTTGCTGGCCATGTGACCGGGTGGGAGTGGCTTGCCAGCCATGTGACTGGGTGGGCGTGGCCAACTTGTAAAAGGTGGTGAAACCCACTTGCTTAGCAACCAAAATGTTGGCTCAGAAACTCTGGCATTTGAAGCACGCAAGTCTTAAAGCTGTCAAGTTACAAGACCCTTGCAGCCCTAACCCTTTAGAGAAAAAAACCCCAGGGGTGTTCAAACTTGACAGCTTTAAGACTTGTGGACTTCAACTCCCAGAATTCCTCCTCCAGTCATGTTGGCTCAGAAACTCTAGCATTGAAGTGTGCAAGTCTTAAAGCTGTCAAGTTACAAGACTATCACACCCCTAACCCTTTAGAGGAAAAAAAACCAGGGGTGTTCAAACTTGACAGCTTTAAGACTTGTGGACTTCAACTCCCAGAATTCCTCCTCTCGCTCTTCATCTTGATGATGGGTGTGGGGGGGGGGAGCTGGAACCAGTTCTAAAC
This sequence comes from Thamnophis sirtalis, assembly GCF_051295495.1. Taxonomy (NCBI): domain Eukaryota; kingdom Metazoa; phylum Chordata; class Lepidosauria; order Squamata; family Natricidae; genus Thamnophis; species Thamnophis sirtalis. Next base: position 4,974,611 of record NW_028261387.1, read on the forward strand.
GGCACTGTAGGTTTGTGGAACCTCTTCTATAGAAGAGGTTAGAACTGGCAGGAACCCACCCCTGAAGCAGTAGCCTTTAAATACAAGAGGGGGGTTAGCATCGGACTTTAACAGCGTGGGGTTGTCCCCCGATAATCTTCAAGGAAAGCTAAAGCAGAGACTTTTTAAAGAAAGCCAGCAATACTGTGGATATTTTTTTTTAATTATGAACAATAATATCAGAGCCAGACTAAGGCCAACTGATGCCCTCAACACAGCTCAGTAGTGTTGTTGTATTCTAGCTAATTAGCTTAAGACCAAAATCTTTATTGTACAACAAATGCTCCAGTTCAATCTCAGCGGGTGGCTTTATTGTAAGAACATCTTTCTTGTTATGTTCACTTCTTGATGAAACAGCCAAATATCCCTTACGCTTATTAATACTGACATTTTAAATGATAATTAAGACAGATAATATTTATTTCATCGCATCCTCAATGGCTTAACCTATTTAAGCGTTAGAGTGTTTATCATTTTTAATCAATACTGCATAAATATCACTGTATCGGAATAATAAAATGCATTATGTAATTTTTACAGTGCTTTTTTTTTTAAAAAAAAAAACCCCTACTGGTGGTTCACGAGGGAAGCAAAATTCTTCTACCATCAGACAGAAACAAAAAAACAAACGTGGCATCTGATGACACTTTCAAACCAAACTTTTACACTTTAGTCAAAGAAAAGATTTGCTTTCGACAATGCAAATTAAAATGAAACGTGGCAGATTAAGATAATTACCCCAAAATGATTAAAGTTGAGCATATCAGTGAAAGAATTAAGGGCATGGTATCTATGGGGAAAAAAATTATGGTGCTCTCTTCCCTTGGTGCTCTGAGCATGTGCTTCTTTTGCTTAATCCATGGCTGAATGATATACAGATCAGCAATATGCCTATGCTCTGGTTTTGCAGGAATCCAGGGGCAGAAATTACATTGGTAGGCAGCCTCTACCATCTGAGAGACACTAGAAGAATGTAACAAAAAAAATGTTGAGAGTAGTTAACTTTCTACCTACATGAGTAAGGAGACGTGGTTGCTGAGTGGCTAAAACACTGAGCTTGTCGTTAAGAAAGCTCAGCAGTTTGGTGGTTCGAATCCCTCATGCCGTGTAACAGAATTAGCTCCTGTTACTTGTCCCAGCTTCTGCCAACCTAGCAGTTCAAAAGCATGTAAAAGTGCAAGTAGAAAAATAGGAACCACATTTGGTGGGAAGGGAACAGCATTCCGTGCGCCTTCTGCATTTAGTCATGCTGGCCACATGACCACGGAGACGTCTTTGGACAGCACTGGCTCTTAGGCTTTGAAATGGAGATGAGCATCACCCCCTAGAGTCAGGAACAACTAATACTTATGTGCGAGGGGAACCTAAATGAATAGTTAAGAATATTTTCTTTTATACCAGAGCTGAAGAAAGATGCAACTTAATAATTAAACAATAAACTCAGAGAATGACATGGATAATTTTCCTATATTGGATTTACAAAGAGGCTTTTTTTAAATTTTTGAGGACTCTTGTGAAAAGGAAGAATAAAAAAAAATCAAGTTCTGCAACATTATTTGCACTAAAGATTAAGACTGTTAGAAGTAAAAGGAAGAAATATAAAGTGGGTTTATTTGACCAAGGTTAACGCAGATATGTTGTTATTTCTGTTAAACCTTAATGGACTTTTGCTAACACCGAAATGAACATGCTTTATGGATTTGTTTATAGATAAGAGGTGGGATATGAAAAGAAGAGATCATTTGTTGTATTTAAAGAGTGGGGATAAATTATTAACCCTGTTTATATGGTGTGACGAAACTTGAAAATCACTTTATATTTTTTCTCTTTTTTATTCTTATTTTTCTTTCTTTCCTTTTTTGCACTTTCTACTGTTTCTTAGTATTCTATCTTTTATTTTATTTTTAATATTTATTATTGTAATTATAGTTTTTAGCAAAATCACATTTTTTAAAAAAAATATATGAAAATTTTGCCAATAAAACTGTTAAGGACTAGTCCAGAAAGTTCAGGAATCAAGAATAATTCAAAGGAGTACACATACACACACGAAATGGTGATTGTGTAGTATCCCAAATAATCCTTCTATCTATTTTATCCACGCTTAAACAGAAAGGATTATTTTTTTGATTTGGTGGAACAAATAAAAACAGGCTTGTTTTCTTTGACTCACTTGGATTATATACCGAAATGATAAGGTTTGTCTCACTTCCATATTTCTTTCTCTTAGCCAGACTAAGCCTTTGATAGCCAGAGAATGTAGCTAGTTTGTATATCCCCATGTTTCCTAGCTGCTAACATTTAAATGTAGGCCAAAAATCGGCCAAAGTTTTTACAACTTGCAGTGCTTTATTATAGGAGCAAATCACAAAAGGGGAAACCTATTTCCTGCTGGAAAAGATTGGAGCAAGAGGCTTGTCCGTGGCAGAAATGTTTCGCTTTTATGTTAATACCTTAATGTTAAGAAAAATGGGATGCTATTTACTTCGGAAAGTAGAAAGCTATTACTGAAATGAAAAGCTATTGGCTTTGTGTTCCCAGGGGCCTCCAGGTGAGGTTATTCAACCGTTGCCAATCCAGGCCTCCAAAAAGTCCAAGAGATCCACAGATGCCAAGCTATCGGTTGCAGAAGATTACACTGATGGAATGGAAGAGATCTTCGGCTCGCTGAGTTCTCTGAAACAGGACATTGAACATATGAAATACCCAGTAGGCACTCAGAACAACCCAGCTCGAACCTGCAAGGATCTTCAGCTCTGTCACCCAGATTTTCCAGATGGTAAGTTACTATTGTCTCATAAAAAACAAATTTGCCAAAATCTGCTAACACCGGTTCATTCATTCTACTTATATTGGTTTTGGTGTATACTACCACTTCTCCAAAGCCCATATCAGGGGTGGGTTCCTGCCAGTTCTAACCTCTTCTATAGAAGAGGTTCCACAAATCTACAGTGCCATTTAGAACCGGTTCCAGATCCCTCCCCCCCGCCTGTCCGCACATCATCAAGATGAAGAGCGAGAGGAGGAATTCTGGGAGTTGAAGTCCACAAGTCTTAAAGCTGTCAAGTTTGAACACCACTGGGTTTTTTTTTTTTCTAAAGGGTTAGGGGTGCAAGAGTCTCGTAACTTGACAGCTTTAAGACTTTTGTGCTTCAAATGCCAGAGTTTCTGAGCCAACATTTTGGTTGCTAAGCAAAAGCGTTGTTAAGTGAGTTTAACCACAATTTACAAGTTGGCCATGCCCACCCAGTCACATGGCTGGCAAGCCACTCCCACACAGTCACATGGCCAGCAAGCCACTCCCACAAAGCAGGCCACACCTACAGAAGAGGTTCTAAAAAAAATTGAAACCCACCACTGGTCCACATCATATGTCGATTGTCCTGTTTTAAAAAGTTGATTAGAAGATAACTTTCGAACTATACCGAATTATGTTACTTAATTGGTTTGTTTATAACATAAATATGTTCAGAGGATCCAAATGTTTGTAGTTACTTGAAACATACCCACATTGTTGCTTTAAAAACATAAAATGCTGCTTTAGGTTTATACATAAATTCATCCGTAATATTTCTGGCGTATCATGGCAGTATTATGAAGTGTTTCACTATTTCACAATTTTTTCTGGTTTCATATCTTTCTCATTAAACACAAAAATGTTCCTCTCATTAAATCATTGTTCCTCTATAACAATGATGGCGAACCTTTTCGGCACTGACTGTCGAAAAGGTCCTTGTGCGCCCACACGCCCGTCAGCGCCGCACTCCAGAAAAGCCGAACTTCCAGGTTATAGCGCGCATACACGCCCAACATTTAACTGGCCGGAGCGCATACACTTGCTGGGTTTTGGCACTGCCACAAATGCAAAGGGATTGCAGTTCGGAAAAGCCGAACTTCCAGGTTCTGGCGCACATGCACACCTGCCAATCAGCTGGCCGGCATGCATGCGCACACCAATTTTCAGCACTGCCGCATGTGCCAGAAACCCGGAAGACAAACAAGTAAGGCTGCATGGGGCGGGTGACATGGCTTTGTGTGCCACAGGTTTGCCATCACGGCTCTATAAAATAGACTGAAACGCCATGCTCTTTGTGCATCACACATATGAAGAGCCGAGGTGGCGCAGTGGTTAGTGTGCAGTACTGCAGGCCACTTCAGCTGACTGTTATCTGCAGTTCAGTGGTTCAAATCTCACCAGCTCAAGGTTGACTCAGCCTTCCATCCTTCTGAGGTGGGTGAAATGAGGACCCGGACTGTGGGGACGATATGCTGACTCTGTAAACCGCTTAGAGAGGGCTGAAAGCCCAATGAAGCGGTATATAAGTCTAACTGCTATTGCTATTGCTAATTCTGCATCTGGATTTAAAACTCTAACAGGAGCTCTTCCATTAGCCTCACCAGGCTAATTAAACTAAAAACTCCATTCCACAGGAAGGCTAAAAACTACTTTAATTGAGATTAGCTATACCTGTAACAGAGTCCAGTTGCAAATCCAGTTGTGCTCTGCCTCCACATCCTTCTTATAGTCCAGTGAATTAGGTAAGTCTCTATCTGAGCTACCTTTGAATGTTATCTGGTCATTCGGCACTGGAAAAAAAATATTGCAAACTCTTTACCAAGGTAGCAGCTCCTGCATTCTCTACACTTCCTAGCTGAGCTCTTTCCCATGCATGAAACCAATCCTCCTCCTTCTTCCCTCAATTATTTTCTAACCAATAGAGCAGTGGAATTAAACAAATTGTTGTTAGTTCCTTATTTCTACAAAGCTGGGAATCATTATTTATTAGAAGTTTATTTTTTTATTAGAATATCAAACCTTCTTGATGAGTACTGGCGATTGTCCCCCCTGCCACCATTGTAGAAGCAATTTGCCACTTCCTGACATTTTTTTTCCTTATCTCTATTATGTTTGAGTGTGCTACACCAAGTCAAATTTTACATTTATTGTCCAAGATTCACAAAAGAAGCTCAAAGGAATCGATCTTTGCGTTTGTGAAATCTGACAGCTGTCATATCTTCAAATATGTGCCAGGAAGTTTTGTCCTCAAGAGCGGCAAATCATCTCACTGATTCTTGGAAGAAAAAGAGAGAGAAATAGGAGCTGAGTTTTTTTTTTAACTGAGTTTTTAAAATCAAGTTCAGGTTTTACCAACTGGATTTAGCACCACTGATAACTGCCATATTTTTCAAAGTATAAGATGCACCTTTCCCCCCCTAAAAGAGCGTGGAAATGTTGGTGCATCTTATACACTGAATACAGCCATTTTTGGTCTCCTGAAGCCCCGGCCCGCATCCCCTTTTTGTGAAAAATGGGTGGAAAATGGGCCGTTTTTCACCAAAATGGGGGTGTTTTTGCCTTCCCCCACCTCCCAGAAGCACTCTTCAGGCTTCAGCAGGACTGGGGGAAGGGAAAAGTGTCCCCATTTTGGTGAAAAATTGGGGCATTTTTGCCTTACAGCAGCCCTGCTGGAGCCTGCACAGTGCTCCTGGGGGCTGGGGAGTACAAAACCGTTTTTTTTTTCTTACTTACCTCTTCGAAATCTTGGTGCGTCTTATACACTGGTGCATCTTATAGTCCGAAAAATACAGTACCTCTTCCACTGGATTTGCTGGACACCAAATGTCATTAGCATGCCAAGAAAAGTGAGGATTAGGCAGTTACAGGATAAGCACATAAAGCAGAGATAATAAGGCTCATCCAGTGGTGGGATTCAGCCAGTTCGCACCTATCCGGGAGAACCGGTTCTTAACTTTTTAAGAGGTTCGGAGAACTGATTGTTGAAAGAAATCTTCTTTTGGTTTTTTTCCACTCTACAGGGCTAATCCTGTAAGGAAGGCAGGAAGGAAACATTCTGGTGTTGTTTCTAGCCTAATCTTTATTGCCCTGCTTACAGAAACTGCCTCTCTGGTTAATCTTGGGCACTTTATTATTAGGTTCTAAACTGGAGATAGTTCTTTTAATTTACTCTGCAGAAATGGATGTGAGCTATTATATATCAATATCCCTGTTCTTTCCCTCCCTCCCTCCCTCCCTCCCTGGAACCAAAATGAGGAGCCTTGTAAGCTTTCTCCAGCCTCTCAGCCATTTAAAAAAATAGATTATACAAGTTTTAGCAGATTTAATTCAGTTCTCTTTCAGTTCCCACTGAGTATTAACTGAGAATAATGGATAATAGTCTAAACAAATGTAACACACAGCTTCATATGATACTCTATGTTGAGCAGTGGTAAAATTCAATTTTTTTACTACCGGTTCTGGGGGGCGTAAGAACCACAGAAGGGGAAGAATACGGCAGGGGAAGGATATTGCAAAATCTCCATTCCCACCTCACTCTGGGGGCAGCCAGAGGTGTTATTTGCCAGTTCTCCAAACTACTCAAAATTTCCGCTACCAGAACCTGCTAAATTTCACCCCTGTTGTTGAGCATTCGAAAAGAGACAGGAACTTTACAACCATATAAGCGGTTGAGTAGGCAAAGAGAGAGAAAAAACTTTCCCCATATAGTTCAGACACACTGTTTGTCTCCCAACCAAAGTGATTTTTATTGTTACAGTACCTTTCAAGGGAATAATTTCCACTTATCTCTATTGTACATTGTGGTCATCATACATTTCCATACAAAGCTTTTTTTAGTTTCTGAACTGTCTTACGTATTCTCTTCTTTAGTCACACAGGTGTTTCTTATCAGACCCTTGAGAATAGCTGCTCTGTTTGAGAACTGCTCTTAGTAATTTCCTTTCTGGGCTGGCTTTTAGCCTAGTTATAAAGCAAAGAGGGGGCTGGGTGGAAATATTCCTGAGTCTTTTGGAAAGTCATCACTTTGGTGAAACTTCTCAGTCTGGTCTTTCCAAATATCACAATCTTTTCCACCTGCAAGTCCACTCTGTAGTTTCTTGCTTCTTTCTGCAGGATTATCAGTTGCGGATTTCTCTTTTTTTAAAGAGAAGTATCCACACTCCAGAGCCGAGGTGGCGCAGTGGTTAGAGTGCAGTACTGCAGGCCACTTCAGCTGACTGTTATCTGCAGTTCAGCGGTTCTAATCTCACCGGCTCAAGGTTGACTCAGCCTTCCATCCTTCCGAGGTGGGTGAAATGAGGACCCAGACTGTGGGGCGATATGCTGACTCTGTAAACCGCTTAGAGAGGGCTGAAAGCCCTATGAAGCGGTATATAAGTCTACTGCTATTGCTATTGCTAATTGTTCCTTGAAACACACAATACTTCAAGTCCACCCAGCAGAAGCACAAGACTAACATTCTCCTCCATCACCTAACAGATCTGCCATTTCATATATTTTCATCCCAAAGGGATATGTGCCTGTTCACAAATATCTTTATTAGAAAAGAAGCTTCTGGGTGTGTGTATGTGTGTGTGTGTGTGTGTGTGTGTATGTGTTGTATTTGTGCTGATAAATAAATAAAGGGAGACTAGTATAGATCTATTTCAAGCTATTTAGCTCTCATCAGCTAGCCATACCCTTACTGGGATTCGAACCTGTGCTGTATTACATCTTAGGCAAACGTCTTAACCATTAAGCCACAGGTCCTCCTCCTTATCAGCTGAGTCCAGGGAGGTAGGTATATATTTAGTATATTTTTAGTATTTATATATTTACCTACCTCCCTGGACTCAGCTGATAAGGAGGAGGACCTGTGGCTTAATGGTGAAGACGTTTGCCTAAGATGTAATACAGCACAGGTTCGAATCCCAGTAAGGGTATGGCTAGCTGATGAGATCTAAATAGCTTGAAATAGATCTATACTAGTCTCCCTTTATTTATTTATCAGCACAAATACAACACAGAATGTAACAAAGGCAACAGTAAAATATTGGGCTTTCTGTCTGGATGGTCTCTTGTGACGAGCCGATGGACAGAGAATGGAAGCAGTTAGCTTCCTCCCATAATTGGGGCATACCAGGGGTTGTGACACTAGATAGATAGATAGATAGATAGATAGATAGATAGATAGATAGATAGATAGATAGATAGATAGATAGATAGATAGATAGATAGATGTAGATGTAGATGTAGATGTAGATGTAGATGTAGATATAGATATAGATATAGATATAGATATAGATATAGATATAGATATAGATATAGATATAGATATAGATATGATAGATAGATACTGATACAGATACAGATATATATAGAGATATAGAGATAGATAGAGACAGACAGACAGACACACACACACACACACACACACACACACACACACACACACACACACACACACACACACACACACATATATATATATATATATATATATATATATATATATATATATAAATGGCTCTTTGCATAGAGTTGGCAAATAGACAAGAAAATTTCTATTTGGGGACGAATTTAACACACTTGAATCTACCAGGACAGCTTAACTGTCACATAAATCTACTTGATATGGGTGTTTGTGAATTTGCAGCTGAGTTGCCTTGTGGAGGCTGACACTGAGTAAAGTTAATTTTGAAACTGAACAAGTTTTGTTTTTTTTTAAAAAAATCACTCAGTAAACTCTGTTGATGGTGTTGTCTCCATTGGTGAGGAATTTTTTGGAAGTTGTAGCTGCCTCACATTTGCAATGACTGACTTTCAAATTAATATTCCCTGTCTTCTTGAGAGCATCTGTGCTATATATTCCGAGCTCTAGGTTCTATACAAAATATCAATGCAAACTGGTATTCTGCCATGGCGAGGGATTCTCTTCTGAATGACCTGCCAAATTTCTCTTCCTTCCTTTCGTTGGCGTTGGGATGTTCTTTATGTAAATTGGCTGTCTTGTGAGCCCTCGCCTTCGTATCATATTAAGCTTTTCCAGATGTATATCTTTTTGTTTGCTTTGGTGGATCAAAAAAGAAAGCCTACCTCCATCTCAGTGTCTCTTGGGTTAGGCCTGGAAAACTATGTGTATTATCAGTCATACATTTGCCTCTGCTGAAATAAGTGAAGTATCACTTCAACATTGGCAGCTTTTTATTAAAGGGCTTCATTATACTCGGTAAATCACTGTCATGTTCTGCAACTGCTTTGCATTGCTGGCTTGAAATCAGGACAAAAAGCAGGTGGGATTTGGCAGAACAATATCATATTAGTTAAGGACTTCCAGGGAAGAACTGGTAAACTGAAAACAGCTCTATGAAAGTGGAACGAATGATCATGGCAGACTTAAAAGCTAGCAAGTGGAGTGGTTCTTCATAATTCCTTTCTGGCCAAGGAGAGGGCTTGAGATTGCCTACAAATACTCCAAGTGGTTACTTCTTGTGAAGAGACTTCAAGACATCAGTCTTTAGTGGACTTAGAGTTCTGAGAGATGAATGAAAGCTCAAACTGCAGTTGGTGAATTGGATCACTTTTGGAAATTGCCTGTTAACTGTTTCTTACTACTTGGAATCTTTCAACAACTTACTCAGTGAATTCCTTTCAATTCTTAATGAAAGAAATCTTAAATACAAGTTTAAGGAGGTGTGTTTTTTTTTTAGCAAAACGATTAGAACATTGTTTTTGAAATATTACAATGGACTTAAGGTCCAGTTGGATTTGAAATAAGAGTTTGGAAATTAATTATAAAAACCTTCCTGTTCTGACCCCCCACCTTGTCTGTCCAGGAACGAAAGCCAACACAGATGTAGAAAAGAATGTTTTAATCAGTCTAAGCTCTTGTTGGCTGCAAGCCCAAATAAACAAAGATAATAGCTCTGGCAGAAAGTCCTATAACTCACAAAACACTGCAACCCCGGCTTCTCTTATCAAGCCACTTATCCAAGTTGGCTTCTCTCGTTTGTGAACATGAACAAGACCCAGAAGAAGAACGTTGACTTCTGAAACCAGGGAGTGACATCAGCAGTCCCTTTTATCAGCAGGAGGGGATCTTGATCAGCATCAGCTGTTCGTAAACACCTCCTGTAGTTACTTCTTTGTTCTTTACACTGAGTAGCCCTCCACCTGCATGCATCCTGATACAACTCCCAAACGTTTTCATGAACATTCCCTTTGATCCAATGCTCTGCCGCCACCTGGCATTGAAGCATGCAGGTCTTAAAGCTGTCAGGTTTGAAGACCCCTAGTTTTTTTTTCCTAAAAGGTTTGAGGTGCAAAGATCTTGTAACTTGACAGCTTTAAGACCTGCATGCTTCAATGCCAGAGTTTCTGAATAGCAACTTGGACCGACTTAAGTACTAATTTGCTATTGCTATTGCTATTGCTAATTCATAATTTCATATCTGGTCACATGGGTGGCAAGCCACTCCCATCCAGTCATATGGGTGGCAAGCCACTCCCACAAAGGAGGCCACACCCACAGAGTAGGCTCGAACAATTTTTGAAACCCACCACTGAACTGAAGAGTTAGGTAACTTACTATATAAAATGAAGACTTTGCATCTGTAATCATTACTGCATAATAATAAAAATAGTTTATATAACCTTTCTTATTTCATGGTATGGTCTTACACATTTATGTCCTCAAAACATTTTGATAACTTTTAAAGAGTAGCCTCATATAGTTTATATAGTTTATATAGTTTATTGGAATTTGTAGGCCGCCCTTTTCCCTGAGGGGACTCAGGGCGGCTCACATAAACTAGGGAGGGGGGAGGATACAGACAACAAAATAGAGACAAATACTAAAATGGTAAACAACATACATTCATCATTCGGGAGGGGACTATCCTTATCCCCAGGCCTGACGGGCGAGCCAGTTCTTCAAGGCTGTGCGGAAGGCTTGGACGGTGGAGAGGGTGCGGATCTCTACAGGGAGCTCGTTCCAAAGGGCCGGGGCTACTGCTGAAAAGGCCCTCCTCCTCGTAGTTGCCAGCCGACACTGGCTGGCCGATGGAATACGGAGGAGTCCTAACCTATGAGATCTTATTGGTCGCAGGGATGTAATTGGCAGAAGGCGGTCTCTCAAGTATCCAGATCCACTGCCATGAAGGGCTTTATGGGTGATTAGTAGCACCTTGAAGCGCATCCGGAGATCGACAGGTAGCCAGCGCAGCTCGCGGAGGATAGGTGTTATGCGGGTGAATCGAGGAGCACCCGCAATCACTCGCGCGGCTGCGTTCTGCACTAGCTGAAGTCGCCGGATGCTCTTCAAGGGCAGCCCCATGTAGAGCACATTGCAGTATTCCAGCCTAGAGATCACTAGGGCCCGAGTGACTGTTGTGAGAGCCTCCCGATTCAGGAAGGGTCGCAACTGGCGCACCAGGCGAACCTGGGCGAATGCCCCCCTGGTCACAGCCGTTAGGTGGTGGTCAAATGACAGCTGCGGGTCCAGGAGGACTCCCAAGTTGCGAACCCTCTCTGAGGGGTATAGAATTTGACCCCCCAGCCTGAGTGATGGTATATTAGTCAAATCTTTGGGCGGAAAACACAACAGCCACTCGGTCTTTTCCGGGTTGAGCACAAGTTTGTTAACCCTCATCCAGTCCATAACGGCCTCAAGACCCCGGCTCACCACATCCACCGCTTCATTGAGTTGGCACGGGGCGGACAGATACAATTGAGTATCGTCCGCATATTGATGGTATCTGATCCCGTGCCTGCGGATGATCTCTCCCAGCGGTTTCATGTAGATGTTGAATAGTAGGGGGGATAAGACCGACCCCTGAGGCACCCCATAATTTAGGGGCCTAGGGGATGATCTCTGCCCCCCCACTAACACCGACTGCGACCTGTCCGAGAGGTAGGAGGAGAACCACCGTAACACGGTGCCTCCCACTCCCACCTCCCGCAGTCGTCGCAGAAGGATACCATGGTCGACGGTATCGAAAGCCGCTGAGAGGTCAAGGAGGACCAGGATGGAGGGGTGTCCTTCATCTCTGGCTCTCCAGAGATCATCCATCAATGCGACCAAAGCGGTTTCTGTGCTGTAGCCGGGTCTGAAGCCTGACTGGAAGGGGTCTAGGTAGTTTGCTTCCTCCAAGGACCGTTGGAGCTGAAAGGCCACCACCTTCTCGACAACCTTTCCCAGAAAGGGAAGGTTGGAGACAGGGCGATAACTATTAAGGACAGCCGGATCCAAGGATGGTTTCTTCAGGAGGGGTCTCACCACCGCCGCTTTCAGTGCGGCGGGGAAGTTCCCCTCCCGAAGGGAGGCGGTCACAACCGCCTGGATCCAGCCTCGTGTCACCTCACTGCAGTCCCTGACCAGCCATGAGGGACACGGATCCAAAGCACAGGTGGAGGTACTTACAGCTCTCATGGCCTTCTCCACATCCCCGTGGGTAACATCCTGAAACTCAACCCAGAGCTGTTCTACTTGGTCCCCCAGTGCCTCGGCTGGAGCTGCAGGAATGGAGTCCAAGTCCGACCGAAACCGAGCAATTTTGTCCGCTAGAAATTGGGCATATTCTTCGGCTCTGCCCTGCAAGGGTTCCCCCGCCTCCCTTTTGTTCAGTAGGGAGCGGGTTACCCTAAACAGGGCGGCCGGGCGGGACTCAGCGGATGCGACCAGGGTGGCTATATGTGATCTTTTTGCTGCCCTGAGTGCCCTGGTGTATTCCCTGGTGCAGGTGGTTACCATTGCTCGGTTCGATTCGGACTTATCGGACCTCCAACGGTGCTCTAGGCATCTCCTCCGGCGCTTCATCTCCCGGAGCTCCTCGGTAAACCAAGGGGGTCTCCGGGATCCGCTGTCTCGGAGGGGCCGCAGTGGCGCAATCCGGTCATGCATCCTAAGTGGTCTCAAGACATTCAATGAAACAGCTAAGCCATTGGTGGCTCAGTGGTTAGAGTGCTGTACTGCAGCCACTTCAATAGCAATAGCAATAGCAATAGCAGTAGACTTATATACCGCTTCATAGGCCTTTCAGGCCTCTCTAAGCGGTTTTACAGAGAGTCAGCATATTGCCCCCAACAATCTGGGTCCTCATTTTACCCACCTCGGAAGGATGGAAGGCTGAGTCAACCCTGAGCCGGTGAGATTTGAACCGCTGACCTGCTGATCTAGCAGTAGCCTGCAGTGCTGCATTTAACCACTGCGCCACCTTGGCTCTTAGCTGACTGTTCAGCTGACTGTTATCTGCAGTTCGGCGGTTCAAATCTCACCGGCTCAGGGTTGACTCAGCCTTCCATCCTTCTGAGGTGGGTAAAGTGAGGACCCAGACTGTGGGGGCGATATGCTGACTCTGTAAACCGCTTCGAGAGGGCTGAAAGCCCTATGAAGCGGTATATAAGTCTAACTGCTATTGCTATTGCTATTGCTATTTTTTGAGGTGGTGATGCCAGATCTGGTTAAAGAAATAATATGACTATTTATTTCCCCATGTCAAAAATTTTCATGTAAAAAAGAAAAATGCACAGAGGTATTTACTCGCTGTCTTTTTTCTCTGCTTTGAAAGGAATCATTATGGGAGCTGAAGTATATTGTTAAATGTGGATATCATTTCTTGTTTCGTATATGTTATTCTTGCGCCCGGTATTCTTTCACACGGTCTGTTTTGCCAAGGGGAAATGATCAGATGCCCAGGCCCCAGGTCATTTGGTTCCTTTGGATTCAATGAACAATCCAGTAAATAAAGGAATTTTAAGCTTTATTATTAGCTCAAGAAAACAGATTTAAAAGCAAAACATTAAAAAAGATACATTCCAAGCAAGGGGATACCCAAATCTTTTACAAGTTGCCAGCAGCTCCTTAATCACAATAGTAGGGATACCCGAAGGACAGCCAATTTTCACAGCATCCAATGATGGGCTTTATGTAGAAACTCTCAACCAAAAACCACCCCCAAAATTTTATCAAAACCTGACCTGACAGCATGTCTTCATGGTCCTACTATAATCAGGACAATTTCAAGATCTGATTCTAGGATCAGAATCAAAAGTCTGAGATTTTCACAGCAAGAAAATTTTTTGAAGCTACATGAAGATTTCCCCTCCCTCTTCTCCTTCATTCAGTAAATGAGTAAAAACACCAATCAGTTTAGCTCAAAATAAACTCTAAACTTATAGACTTTTCCTAACATATCAAAGTATGTCACTGACCTCCTTGAAATAACAATGGTCTTCTGCACCAGAGGTAGTAGTCACCCAGTGCACCAGAGGTAGTAGTCACCCAGTTCTGACAGGTTCTGGAGAACCGGTAGCCGAAACTTTGAGTAGTTCGGAGAACCGGCAAATAGGCTGGCCGCGCCCCCGCTGTCTCTCAGCTGATATTCTTTTGTTGCCCTGAATAGAGAATGGAGCTGGAAAGCAGGTTAGTGGGGTGGGGAGGGAATGGGGATTTTGCAGTATCCTTTCCCTGCCACGCTCACAAAGCCACGCCTACAGAACAATTTTTGAATCCCACCACTGCATTGCACTGTCATATAATTGATATGGATTAAGTAAAGAAAAAATCAGGTTTAATCATCTGGTTATAAACCTGGCATGTCGAAAATGAAGTGCTGCTTGTTACCGTGTTTTTTTCAATTTTGATGTTCCTACTGGGCTCTTAATACCAATGTATAGTTCTGCAAAACATTAAGATTTCTGAAATGACAATTTTCACAATAACACATTGTAAAGGTTATTACTTAAAACAAACCATTTAATCAGCAATTAAGCCTTGGAATCGGTCAAATGAATGAGTTTGCTTTTTATTGTATTTTTTTAATAGGAGAGTATTGGATTGATCCTAACCAGGGGTGCACCGGAGACTCTTTCAAAGTTTACTGTAACTTCACAGCTGATGGGGAAACTTGCATCTATCCAGATAAGAAATCAGAGGGAGTAAGTATCAAAACAGTACTTCTTTCAAATATTTCTTGCTTGAAGCAATATAATGGCTAAAACAAACAAACAAAGACAATTTGCTTTTTGGTAAACGAATTTTTTTAAAAGTTAATTCCAGTACAAAATTGAATCAAAGGAAGATCCGAATCTTTCTAAACTTTTGCCTAATGCCTATGACTTGTGGATAATAGCTTGTACTTGTTACTAGGGTCATTTTTTTCATAGCCATGATACAATTCTGCTACTACTTTTTAAGTCCCAACAAACATCTCACAGTCATGTGACTGCAATATTACTTTTTTTAAACTGGAAATTAGCATTCTGTTTTCCAGCAAGGAAAAACAAAACAAAACCATCCCTTGCAGACAACAAGTTTGTTTAATGGCCATAATGGTTGCTTAATGACCACTGCAAAAAAAATAAAAATAAAAATCAGATCGGCATTGGGATGACCCGTTTAACAACCAGCAGACTTAATAACCATAATTCCAGACTCAATGATGGTCATACGTTGAGGACCACTTATACGTGGGCCAAAGAATTTTCAAGACTGTACAATTAGAGCCAAGGTGGCGCAGTGGTTAGGGTGCAGTACTGCAGGCCACTTCAGCTGACTGTGATCTGCAGTTCAGCGGTTCAAATCTCACCGGCTCAAGGTCGACTCAGCCTTCCATCCTTCCGAGGTGGGTGAAATGAGGACCCGGATTGTGGGGGCAAGTTGCTGACTCAATTTGCTAAAAAATTTGTAAACCGCTTAGAGAGGGCCGAAAGCCCTATGAAGCGGTATATAAATCTAATAAATAGATAGATAGATAGATAGATAGATAGATAGATAGATAGATAGATAGATAGATAGATAGATAGATAGATAAATAAATTAGTATTCAACGCATTTTGTAGTAGAAAAAAACATTTAAGTTACACGTAAGTATATTAAATTAATTTTAACAATGAAAGCAAGAATATAAATCTCAGAGGCTAGTGACAAAATCAACATTAGTTGTTTCTTCTGTAGCTACATTTTAATTTTGTGTTAGCCCTTGGTGTAAGTTTTTGGCAGAAGAAAATACTTTGTAAAGTTCTTTGTCTTATCTTTTCATACCCTTCTTACCAGGTTCCTTTCTTATCTGGCTTGATTAACTGCCGTTTCAAGAAAGCAACCAGATAAATGTATATATTCAAACCTTATTTTTCTTAATGTAAACATTTGAAATATACCTCCATGCTTGGTTGAACCAAGAATTATGTCAGGTAAAGATCTGAGTTCTGTTACACATATTTGTTAGGAAGGGCAGATCCATTTACCTAGTGTTAGTATAGTGCCAAATTTGCATTATTGATCATCATAGTGAGGTCATTCCAGGCATAATATTTTTTTTAAAAAAAACAAGTAACTAGACTTAGATAAATCTTTTATTTCTTTTAGCGTGGGTTCTCGTGTTTGGAATAGACTATTATCAAATCAAATGTTACTGTTTATCAGAGTGCATTACACATGGAGCAGGGTACAAATAGTCCTTGACTTATTACTGTAATGGAACTCAGAATTTCCTTCATAAATAATGATGGTTGTAAGTCAAGGTACCCACATGATTGGAGCTAATTTTATGACTTGTTTTCAGCAGCGATTAAGCAAGCACTATGGTCATTAAGTGAACACTATGCAAATGTATTTGTATGAGTGTTTTTTGCAAAAAAAATTACCTGAAAAAAAATATCATGAATCATGATATTTACAATTTATAAATATAAATATATTTATAATTTATATTATAAATTATATAATTTATAATATAAATTATATATTATATAATATGTAATTTATATTACATGGCTGATTGTTCTGATCCCCCTCGTCCACACCAACACACTCCGAGTCAAAGATACTTTACGGAATTTATTAACAGACAGACAGGTCCTTGGCAGCAATCCAACACAGATAAGACGTGGCAGCAATCCAGCCTGCCAGACTCACAACTCTGTTCTCCAACATTAGTTCCTGCGTTGACTTCTGCAAAAAGGGCGTGTGCACAAGTAGTCCTTTTATAGTCTGGAGAGGAGCCTAATGACCACCAGCTGAGTGCAATTACCTCATGTAACTGTGCAACTGTTCCTGACGCCTATTAGCTCTTCGGTGCTGGGCGTCCAGGAACAACTCACTGCTGGTGTCAGGATCACACTCCCTTGTCTCCTGCCCACTGGTCCAAGGCTCAGGCACCTCCTGGTGGCCAACCAGCCTCTCTGCACCCTGCTCGGAGTCGGAACCCTGTCCAGGGTCCTCCACATCCTCCAGAGCCGACTCATAGGGCCCCTCGCTGTCGGAGTCTGGTGGCAGCTCCAACGGCTCCTGCTGGGCCACAACAGCTGATTATATCCTTTATGGCTGATTGTGGAACCCTGCAATCAGCCATAAAGGAAACCCAGTTGGCAATCAACTGAAATGCAGTCATGTGACCATGGGGTGGAAGCCAGTCATTGGAACTCCAGAACTGTCTCGTAAGTAACTTTTGGAGGTCTGCAATAACTTTGAATGGTTGCCAAGAAAGCAGTCTTTAAGTGAGCATTGCCTATATAAATCTTGTCAAATAAGTCAGAGCAGCTATCAGCACCCACAAACCAGGTGCAAATGTAGAAGTCCTAAGAATTTGCAAAAAGTCTGAAAGTCTCCTTTTTCAGACACTGAAAAAAGGCCTTTAAAAATATCTCTACATCTCTGCTCATTGTTAATGGTCTATTCATGTGCCTCACAAGGAGATACAACTGACAGAATACCAAAATGTAGTATTTGAAGAGAGTAAAACACCATCTGGGCTCATCCAGTGCCAAAGACTGCAAGCAGAATCCCTTTCCCACAGATCTGCTGGAACAATCCAATTAATGTATTTGGTTATTTAATATGTTATCTGAGAACTTGATACAATTTTCTCCGCACAACTCTAAATATAATTAGAACTAGGCAGAAAGCCCAGGCTTTTCTTTCCCCCCACTTTTCACATTTTTTTGAAACAGAGACTAATTTAGCAATGTTTATGTAAAACTCGGCTAATTCTCATTCATTTCTTGCTGACATAATTAACGCTCGTGATTTCTTTCCTCCCTCACAGTTTAGGATTTCTTCGTGGCCAAAGGAAAATCCAGGAACTTGGTTTAGTGAATTTAAGAGAGGCAAACTGGTAAATTACCCCTTCTTTTTTTTCTCTCCTTTTTCCTTTCTTTCATTTAGTAGTTACGACTTATTTGTAGCTTTTGTCAAGGACTTAGAGCAGATAACAGATGATCAGGCTAGAAATATTTGTCAGACAAATATTTTCTAGTCACGTTTTCTAGTCCAGTTTTAATTCTAGTCAAATCAAGATAACAAAGAAGTTACCCACTGGGAGCATGTAGAAAGTAAAGTAAAGGAAGTAATGAGTAGGAGCCAGTGACGTGCAGTCAGGGGAGGCAGGGGAGTCAGAGTCTCACCACTGTCATCATGAAAAGAAAAGAAAAAATGTAAAAGGAAAAAGGCTGAGCTAGTTGCTGCCAGAGTCACAGTGGATGATTCTGCTTAGTGCTTAACTGTTTAAAAAAGCCTCTAAAAAAGCGCCCTCTACAGGAGGCGGCAGGAGAACAACGTGCCTCATCTAGTCTAACTTTTTATGATCACTCGAGCAGAGTTAAGCAAGGGTTAAAAGCCGAAAAATTCCTTATGTAGATGAGGCACTTGGTTCTCTTGCCTCCTCCTGTAGAGGGTGCTTTTTTTAGAGGCTTTTTTAAACAGTGAAGCAGAGTCATCCATTGGGGACTCTGGCAGCAGCTAACCCAGCCTGACCTCAGCAGCTCTTGCCTTTTTCCTTTTACGTTTTTACATTTTCATGATGCAAGAGCAGAGTTGAAATCCTCTGTGATTGTGAAACAGCTGGAAAAGGTATGTGGGTCAGAGGGAGGGGGAGGAATTCAAAATTAATGTAATTTGTAAGTAATTGTAAGTAATTTGTGTGTATGTGTGCACGTGTGTGTTTGTTTCTTCACTCAAACAAACTCTCTCTCAATTTGAGAGAGAATTTGTTTGAGAGTGAAGAGAGGGAAGGAGGTAGGAGTCAGAGAGGCAGGGAGGGCAGCCTGCCAGCCACCTCTATGTCGGACATAGCAATAGCAATAGCAGTTAGACTTATATACCACTTCATAGAGCTTTCAGCCCTCTCTAAGCGGTTTACAGAGTCAGCATATCACCCCCACAGTCTGGGTCCTCATTTCACTCACCTCGGAAGGATGGAAGGCT
This sequence comes from Thamnophis sirtalis, assembly GCF_051295495.1. Taxonomy (NCBI): domain Eukaryota; kingdom Metazoa; phylum Chordata; class Lepidosauria; order Squamata; family Natricidae; genus Thamnophis; species Thamnophis sirtalis. The sequence continues at coordinate 4,993,627 of NW_028261387.1, forward strand.
GAGTCAACCTTGAGCCGGTGAGATTTGACCCCCTGAACTGCAGATAACAGTCAGCTGAAGTGGCCTGCAGTACTGCACTCTAACCACTGTGCCACCTCAGCGGGGCGGACAAAAGCCGCTTTCTTTCTTTTGTCCAGAGGTGGGCAGCTCAGGCGGGCTGTAACCTCTGGGCAAAAGAAAGAAAGTGCTTTAGACAGTGGGATGTCAGGGGAGAAGACTGCCACACCAGCCATAAACCTCACCGCACATCACTGGTAGGATCTCAATATCTCTTTCCTTTCCTTTTTCCTTTTCTGTGAGAGATAACATAAAATGTAGTACTTTGAAATGACCTCTTTCAGAGGGACCATGAGAAATTAGACAATCACATGTTTAGAGAGAGGCTGCATTTTACATTAGAGGAATAAACGCTGGGCATTCCTCTTTTCTGCCTTTCAAAAACATTTTGTGTGACAGCTAAATTGTCCAAAATATATTATCTTTTTCCATGTGCTAAATTTTAGAGAAGGACCTATATTTATACTAGAAATAAAGCTTCATGTTTCTAGTCCATCTGATTTTCTGTTGGCTACAGTGAATGCATTGCCTCAAACAGAAAACTTTAGATGTCAGAAAAGAGTGGAAAATATATATTTTTAGTTATTATATTTTTTTGCATATGGGGATATATGCTTCTAAGATTTTCATGTATCATAATAATTTAGTTGCCTTTGGATACTGTACACTTTGGCCTGAGTTGGAAAGCAGGAACCATTTGCTGGTTAGCTTCAGGCAGTCATGCCTGTTTCATTTGTTTTCAGTGTTAATCTGCACCCCATCCAATTTCTACAGATGTTTGTGATAATAAATATCCATTTTTGGGTAGTTAGTTTTTCCTAATCTATCAACTTGAGAGACCGCCTACTGCCGATCACCTCCATACGACCCATTAGATCTCATCATTTAGGCCTCCTCCGAGTTCCATCCGCTGGCCAATGCCGACTGGTCACCACGCGGAGGAGAGCCTTCTCGGTGGTAGCCCCGACCCAATGGAACGATCTCCCCATGGAGCTTCGTACCCTCACCACCCTCCAGTCCTTCTGCACAGCCCTTAGAATCTGGCTATCCCGTCAGGCCTGGGGCTAAAGATTGTTACCCGCCCGAATGGTATGAATGTTGCGTTTTTAATCATGTACTGTCTTATATGTAAAAGTCTGTCCCCCCTTCCCTTTTGATTGTGAGCCGCCCTGAGTACCCCCAGGGAAAAGGGCGGCATATAAATAAACAATCTATCTATCTATCTATCTATCTATCTATCTATCTATCTATCTATCTAACTTTTTATCTTTTATATGAGCAAAAAGTAAGGCTGGAAAATTTAGAAAAGTGACCCAGATATGACACAAAAATAATTCCACCCCATCTCTCACTTAAAATGAGTATATATGTTAAAATGGGCTGATCCAGTGGTGAAATTCATTTTTAAAAAAAACTACCGGTTCTATGGGCGTGGCTTGGTGGGCGTGGCAGGGGAAGGATACTGTAAAATCCCCATTCCAAGGTAGCCCCAAGGTAGGTCCATTGTAACTTTGGATGATCACTAAGTGTAGTCATAAGTCAAGGACCACCTGGAACTAGACCGCATACTAATCTCTAGCTCAAACCACATATAGTATATAGTGCTGGTAGCTACTTGATTTGCCCCAGTTTAGAGATTTATTTAGAGTGGAGATTCTGATCCTATAGTGTAGAAATAGGTAAGTGCACATTTATTCGTTAGGTTCATTAAGTGATGAATTATGTAGGGCTCTTCCATACACAGAAAACCTAATTATCGTCTTTATTATTATAAAGTATAAGCTATCCAGATCTCCGAATATGCCTGCGTAGAGGAAAGCTTGGGACTGGTCTCCTTCATGTGGGAAAGCAGAGATGCCTCAAGCAAGCAATGGATTTAACTAAGAATTAAAGCTGTGCCCTTGGGAGAATGCAGTCTGGACAAGGTTATCGCATATGGTTTTCAGCTTCTGATAATAACAGCCAGACTGGGTGAATAATCATAGAGCTTTGCTTAAAGGGAATATCTTTATTGATTCATTGCCTAACTGCATTCATAATGGGACAACAAACAGCCTTATGTCAGCTGATTTATAAGAGGCCGGTTAATGTGTTTTGCTGTTGCATATTATCTTGTTTCGCACTTCGAAGAGCAAGTTTATATATAGCTGTTTACGAACCTGCCTTCTTCTTCTCTCTCTCTCTTTTTTTTAACCTCCTTAGCTTTCCTATGTGGATGCTGAAGGAAATTCTATTAGCATGGTCCAAATGACATTCCTTAAGCTGCTAAGCGCCTCGGCTCGGCAAAACTTCACTTACAACTGTCATCAGTCAATCGCCTGGCATGACGTCTCTTCCGACAGCTATGACAAAGCATTGAGGTTCTTAGGGTCAAACGATGAAGAGATGTCTCATGACAACAATCCCTACATCAAAGTGCTTCATGATGGTTGCGCAGTAAGTATGAGCCTTGGACATTTCTCTGCCAGCTTTAGGTGAGCTTCCTATTCAAATGAACTCAGCTTAATATCTCTCTTGCCCACATCTGTTTCTTTTTTTTTTTTTTAATACACATAAGCACATCAACAGAACACATAAACACATTAACAAACAAAAAAACCCACATAACTTAAAAACAACATAGGAACAATAAGTTCCATCGTATATCATACAGCAGTTCCGTATCGGTTTCTTTGCAGTTAGTGTTTTCCCTTCTATACATTTCTATCTTGCGTTCATAATCTCCTTATTCGTTATCCATTTTTATATACATTTCTTTCTTTCTTTATACTTAGCTACTTATGATCAAGTATTATGTACCTATATTGTGCTTTATATTTTTACTGTCATTTATTCTCTTACATACAGTTATAGGTATACATTCACATAGTTATTCTTTTTCTTTGCCATTCTTATATTATTATTATTCCATTTAAAAGGTTATAAGGTATAATTTGGAATGTATTGTTTACCATCCTTCACACCTGCTATGACACCACCTTATTTTCTCTTTCTTTTCTTTTCTCCCTCCCTTCCTTCTCTATTTCCTTCCTTCCTCCTCTCCTTCCCCTTCTTCCTTCCCTTACTTCTCTTACTTCTCCCCTACTCCCCTACTCCTACCCTCTGTCTTCTCCTTCCTACCCTCTCTTCCTACTTGAGAGACCCCCTACTGCCAATTACCTCCAATAGACCGATTCGATCCCACAGATTAGGCCTCCTCCGAATTCCATCTACTGGCCAATGCCGACTGGCGACCACCCGGAGGAGGGCCTTCTCTGTGGCTGCTCCGGCCCTTTGGAACGAGCTCCCCATGGAGATTCAGACCCTCACCACCCTCCAGGCCTTCCGCAAAGCCCTTAAAACCTGGCTGTTCTGAAAGGCCTGGGGCTAATGAGTTTTTTTGTCCCCCCTCGAATGGTATGGTTGTTGAGTGTTTTAAATTGTGGTATTGTTTTGTTCGTGTCCTTTTTCTTATTTGTACCCCCCCCCCTGATTTGGTTGTGAGCCGCCCTGAGTCCCCTCCGGGGAATAGGGCGGCATAGAAATATAATAAACTCAACTCAACTCAACTCAACTCTCTCCTTCTCTTTTTCTCTCTTCCTCCCTCCTCTCCTTCTCTTTCTCTCCCTCCCACTCACCTCTCCTTACCTCTTTCTTCTTCCCCTACCTCTCCTCCACATCTCACCTTATTTTCTCTTTCTTTTCTTTTCTCCCTCCCTTCCTTTGCCCACATCTGTTTCTTTCTAAACACATATTCTTTCATTTGTGCACCTTGTTCTTCGCAGTGTCAGTCTGTTTAAAGAATAACTCCGTAGAAGAAGAGGGGGAGGAAATATAATCCATAATGTAAAGCAAATAAAAGACAAAGCAGACAGCAGGCTTCTATAAATGCATTGACAAGGGAAGTCACTAGAGGAAAAATTAGACATTGGAGATAGCAAATGGAAAAACATTTGTACTTTATCATGTACTGCAAAAAAAATGAATAACAGTAATATTGAAAATGAAAGATCCCTTTGCACACTTTAATATGACATGTGTCTAGAACAGAAAATAGAAGTAAAAGCTGCGCCAAAGGGTCTAATTTTTAAAAATATATATGTATCTTCATTTCCAATGAGCTGCTGCTTGAATTGGCACTTGGATATTGTAGTTGTAGAATGATATTAAAGAATGCCTTAGACATTTCTCAAATACTGACTCATTACAATCTCTACTGCATTGCATAGTTTCATTTCTGTCTTGGAACTGCTATTTAACATCGAAACATTGAATTTGGATATGTAGTGAGAAATGTAAGGTAGGGAAAAAGTAGACCCACGACAGTGGTGGGATTCAGCCGGTTCGCACCTATTTGGGAGAACCGGTTGGTAACTTTCTAAGCAGTTCGGAGAACCGGTTGTTGGAAGAAATCTCCTTTTGCTTTTTCCCCACTTTTCAGGGCTAATCCTGTAAGGAAGGCAGGAAGGAAACATTCTGGTGTTGGTTTCTAGCCTCATCTTTATTGCCCTGCTTACAGAATCTGCCTCTCCGGTTAACCCTTATTACCATTGTAACAACTAAGGTGAAGCGCCCATCGACCTGAGTGACATTGAGTTGGCCACACCCACCCAGTCACAAGACCACCAAGCCACACTTACCTAGCTGGTCATTAGGGCAGAGGACCGGTTGTTAAATTATTTGAATCCCACCACTGACCCACGAGTACAAAATAGATGGCCCCTGGTATACGTACTAGTACTCCTGAGAAGGATCTGGGAATCCCGCAGACCACAAATTAAAGCAGGAACCAGCAGGGTGCTATAGCTACCAAAAGAGGCAATGCATTCATGGGATTACTAAATCAATAGTCTTGAGCTGGATCACCAGGGATATAGTGTTGAGATCATCAAAAATGATAGCCCCACATTGTGGCCCACTGATCAGATTATACCTAGAACACTCTCCCCAGTTCTAGTCACTGCAACCCAAGAAGGCTGAGAAACTGGTAGAGGGTGCAGGGAAGAGCAACAGAAATGGAGAAGGATTTGGAGCTTAAATCCAATGAAGAACTAGGTATGGCTGGTCTAAAGAAGAGGAACCAGGGAACCTTAGCATTATTCAGATATTCGAGGGCATGTCACAGAGATAAAAGTATGGGTTTATTCTCCTCACTCCATAAGAGTAGGAGAAGAGCTAATGTCAGCGTTCCAAGTATCATGTAGAATTAAATCAGAGACCAAGGCAAAACTATCCTTTTGGTTCCAATTTAATAAAGCAGAGATCTTAGGCACATCTGTGTTAATCCCAATACTGGAAATGACATCAGAATTCCACCCAGTTAAAAGTTCATGATCGTGTCCCCACAACCACAATCCATCACATGGTCCAATCTTCTTCTTCCACGCTGGCATCCACACCCAGCTGCTTCCGGTCAGGTGTCAAAGTACGGAGACAAAGGATGGCCTTGGCTTCTAGAAAAGAATGAAAACAATACAGTCTACAATCTCACTCCTGACTATTCCCCCCTCCCATCAACTATACTAAAGACACAGCATAGTGAGGTATGACTGGTCTAAAGAAGCGGAACCAGGGAACCTTAGCATTATTCAGATATTTGAAGGCATGTCACAGAGATAAGAGTATGGGTTTATTCTCCTCAGTCCATAAGAATAGGAGAAGAGCTAATGAGCTTTAGAAGCTGTGTAGAGAATAATCCAAACCCAAAACAAAGAGGACTTTGGCTGCTGGAGTTATGGATGTTCCATCACTGAAGGTTTTTCAAGCAAAAGTTAGTTAACCATGAGAGTCATTTGTCCACCCTGGGTAGGAGTTGGGCTAAAAATGCTCCAAGATCTTTCCACTCATGATTCTGCCATTCTGTAATTCTGTGAATTAATTTGCATTTAAACAAGCCATGGCCCCTTTTCCTTTTATTTTCTTCCAACCATCCTTGGCATTTTTTTTTCTTTATTCAATACCACCCCCCTTCCTTTTCTCTTGCTGGCATAAATAGGTAGATATGAAGCAAAGTCCTTGCTTCCCTGTTCCTCAAAAGCTAGTTTACACTTGGACTAGAAGTCATATGCCTTCAGCACATTATTCCCTACATGATGATTTTTGACACTTTATCTAACCCTCATTACTACCCTGACAACTGAATGAGCGATGATAAATATAGATAATTATATTCACCCAGATTGTTCTCTAAAGTACCTTGTTAAGTTGCTCCTTTTTGGAAATCCAGTCAAGATGCAAACCACCATTTTTTTAAAAAAATTCAAAGGTTTTATTTCTTTTAAAACACAAATATTTCATCATTCGTCAATCATTAAAACATCGAAGTACATTTTTTTTGTATGCCCCTCCCTCCTTCCCCCCCACCCCCCTCTTCCTCCCCCCCGACTTCCCAGAACCCGTACACGGTATGGATTTTTAACAAACACAGTCTAAAATCTATTGAGAAAAAAGAAATAAAGAAATTAATGACATTCTACATTGACCTTAGCTTCTTCTTGCTGAGCTAACTTTAAACAATTTAAATCATTTCTGATCTTAAGCATAGGCTAACTGGAATTTCTTGGTCCCGTATTTATTTTGTATATAGTCAATCCATTTTTTCCAGTCTCGTTTATATCTCTCATTTGAGTGATCTTTAAGATATGCCGATATTTTAGTCATCTCGGCTAAGTTTGTGACTTTCAATGTCCATTCTTGAATTGTAGGCAAGTCTTCCTTCTTCCAGTATTGCACCACCAACAGTCTTGCTGCCATTATTAGGTGCAAACCACCATTTTGGTTTAAATGCATAAGAAGTCAAAAAAATTGCCCAACCGCTTATTAAGTAGACTTTTACGACTTCTAACATTCTTAACTCCTTCTTCAAATTCAACTGTTGCTGTAGTCTTATTGGCCTCACAACCACCACTTTAGATAAACGTAGTCCATCTAAGAACTTTCTGATCTTTACTGCATCAACCAATGTATTAATGGAATGTTATTTTGTTTTACAGACAAGAAAAGGCTATGCAAAGACTGTCATGGAAATCAATACTCCCAAAATTGATCAACTGCCTATCTTCGATGTGATGATTAATGACTTTGGTGATCAGAATCAGAAGTTTGGCTTTGAAGTGGGTCCTGTCTGTTTCCTTGGTTAAGTTTAGAGCAAAGAGCAAACTTTCAAGACGAAAAAAAATATGTGCTAGGTGTCACCATCCCAATTCATTTGTGCCATGTGTAAGTTTTAAATAAGAATGGAATAGATGATGTGTTTTCACCAAATATGTAGGTCTTCTTTAGGAAAAAAAAAAACCCACTGCCCTTTTTGGAGCAGAATCACATGACTTAAATTTATTTGGCGAATGATGAATGATCCTGTATCACCGACAGGCCAATTCATCTTATGAATGTCCTATCCTTCTTCACCCGGTGCCTATGTTCCCTTCTATTTTATTTTTTTATTTTTTTGGTGCTGTAAAATTGAATGGTGCTCCTTTTTTTTTTTTTACAACATGAGAGGTGCTAAGAAGATATGTTTAATAAACTGTAATTATTCTGTGTACAGTACAGTGGTGTCCATTGTCTGTTTCCAAAACTTGCATGAGTCCCTGAATTTGCAACTGGCTGTTACCTTATCCTAATTTCAAAATTACATTTCAGTACCGTGTATGTATTATGAAAAATAAAGCTGCAATTTCCAATGAAGTCCCACTCCATATTTTTCTGATTAGTAACATTATAATGTACCTACCCCTCTTTGTATATATTGATCTCTAGAGTTATGTTATTTGAAGTCAGTGACAAAACCTCAGGTCCAGACAGAACTGGAAACAAAGGAGGAGCAAGCATTATTTTCTTGCTTTGGACTATCTTGCAATAAGGAATTCCAAGAAAGATCTCAAGGTGTCATTGGGATAATCCCACAGGATGCCACACCTCATTTCAAGACATAAGCAGGTTGCGTTTTGGTGGTGGTTATTTTTTTTTATTGAAAATTTTTGAAAAGAAAAAGCTTTTACAAATATTTACCTCCCCTCCCCCATCCTCTCCTCCCAAACCCACCCACCCACCCACCCGACTTCCCAGAACCAATACAGGGTATAAATCTTTAACAAAGATGTTCTAAAATAAACTTAAAAAGAAAAAAAGTTAGTATCATCTTTCAATTGAGCTTTAACTTCTCTTTTATTAGGCTAACTCTAAACAGATTATATCATTCCTTGCTTCTTCAGTCATAAACTATCTGGAATTTCTTACTCCCGTATTTATTTTGAGTATAGTCAATCCATCTTCTCCACTCCAGTGGATATTTCTCATTTGAGTGGTCCTTGAGATATGCTGATATTTTATCCATCTCTGCTAAGCTTGTGACTTTTAATGTCCATTCTTGAATAGTAGGCAAATCTTCCTTCTTCCAGTATTGCGCCACCAACAGTCTTGCTGCAGTTATTAAATACAAAATCAAGTTAGTCTCTATAACAGTGCAATCAGTAGTTATGCCTAACAGGAATAACTGAGGGGTAAACTTTATCCTTTTTTTAAGACTATTTTGCATAATCCACCATATTTTTTATCCAAAATGCTTTAACCTTTTTACAAGTCTACCATATATGGTGGTGGTGGTTATTATTCACATTGGCGTGGGGGGAAAAAACGTGTCTTGTTAAATTAAATGTGCAAAAGATGTGATGGAAGTCCCTGTAGCTCTAGCACAGGTTCTTAGTACTGTATTCTGACAATAGGTGAAGTTGTGAGCCAGATGGAAGGGGACCATTTCTGTGGTTCATCCCCCACTAAAGGTTTTTCCCTTCAGCATTGGGGTAAGTGCTGAGATGCAGAAAAGTAGCAGGGTGAATATTATGTCTATGGGTGCATCTTCCAATATTTCCACAGTTTAGGAAGAAAGAATACCTTGCTTCTGACTGCCAGATCTTTTCCTGTAATGTCATAAGGGGCCCTTGAGTATAATGAATTAATTCCAGCAATATAACCAACTAGTCTATAATTAATGACTAATTGAAACTCTCTGATTTTTTTTTCATCTGGATATTAAAAGTAGATTCTGCACAATTATTTATGAACTGTGCTTACTCCAGTGAACTTTCTGGCACGTTTGCTAAGTATAGCTAAATTATATATGAGCGGTGCCTGTATTTGTCACACTAATGTCTAGTTTTTTATTCTATCGGTGTCATTGTTTACTTCTGAAACTTCAGAACAAAGACTCTTGCCCCCATTCAAGACATCGCCCTCCCCTTCTTCGGGCATACCCTGATGCCCAAGAAGAAAGGAAGAAAAGAACAGGGCTTTCATATTTAAATACATATTTATTCTACCAAAAGTGTAACTACATATCAGTGGTGGGATTCAGCCGGTTCGCACCTTTTCGGGAGAACCAGTTGTTAACTTTCTAAGCAGTTGGTAGAACCAGTTGTTGGAAGAAATCTGATATTTTTTTTCCCCACTTTCCAGGGCTAATCCTGTAAGGAAGGCAGGAAGGAAACATTCTGGTGTTGTTTCTAGCCGAATCTTTATTGCTCTGCTTACAGAAACTGCCTCTCTCGTTAACCCTTATTACATTGTAACAGCTAAGGTGAAGCACCCATCGACGTGATTGACGTTGAGTTGGCCATTGTTGATAATGTCTGCCTGAGTCCGGGGAGGGGAAAAAATGTTATTTTGACTAGTTTAAAGCAATGTCACAGGACCACAAAGCCACACCTACCCAGCTGGTTATTAGGGCAGAGAACTGGTTGTTAAATTATTTGAATCCCACCACTGCTACATGTTCTACCAGAATGGTCATGTTAAAGATAATGGTAGATAAGGTGAAAGGATTTGCATCCTGGCCTCTTGGCTAACAAGCAAAAAAAAAAAACACATTGCAGATGATTGATATAGTCAATGCAGCAGCACTATAACCTCAGATTCTGGATTTGTATCGACAGAATCTATTTGCTCTCCCAGCACAGAAGATACAAGAGTGTAAAAACTTAAATCTGCTCAGGTAGCCTTCTTGCTGTATTGTGGCAAATAAATCTAGGTCATGTGATTCTGCCTAGTTGCCAAGCAACCTATGAGAAAATTGCTATGAAGATTTTTTTTATTTTTTACTCAACTTACAATTTGCAATCTTATTTTTTTCCTGGTCTCAAGCTTGTTGTTGTTTTTTTCCCCTGGGTGGTCAAACAGACGTTAATTTAAACACAAATCCTTTTGTACTTATTTCTCATAATATATGTAAGACTTGAAAAAAAATATTTGTTACTATTTCTTATATAAATCTGTTTTAAATTAATTGCTACCGGATCCCACTCGCACATTTTCAGCTGTTTTAAAGCATGCAAGCATTTTATGTGTAAAAGAAATTTCAAAGTCAACCATTTGCTGTTTGGAATTCCTTTTCAGAAACCAAAGTTTGTTAACTGTCACCTGAAAGACAAAATAATATACATTTTATTAATAAAATCAATTCCTGTCTCCGTGGACTGATCATTCTGTTTTTTTTTAATCCTACAGGAAATGCTGTATAATCGTCAATAACACAATTAAATTCTGGCTGTAGATAATCTATCACATAAGCCACAGAGTACAGATTAAAGCCTTTTGTAAATATTCAGGTCAAAATCCTCATAAATGGAGTAGGAGGAGCGTATTAAATCAATTTTGATTTTTTCTAAATGTCACCTTCAGAAAGGTTTGTTTATTGTTGATAAAATGCACGAATGTCTGCCTGAGTCCGGGGAGGGGAAAAAATGTTATTTTGACTAGTTTAAAGCAATGCAAATAACTATATATCTGCTTTTACAGAACATGCTTACCAAATGAATGAATTTTCCCAGTTAACATTGATCTCTAAACCATAACAATGAGGTTGAGTTTCCACAAGACACAAAACCTTATTAAGATTGGACGCACTTGTTTTTTTCCTGCCTTCTTGTATAAATGTATTTATTTATTTAGAAAATCTATGTTGCCCTCTACTCGCACATGGCAATTCAAGGACATAAAAGCACAATAAAAAAGAAATAAAAATAATAAAAAATAATAAAATAATAGCAATAGCAGTAGACTTATATACCACTTCATAGGCCTTTCAGGCCTCTCTAAGCGGTTTACAGAGAGTCAGCATATTGCCCCCAACAATCTGGGTCCTCATTTTACCCACCTCGGAAGGATGGAAGGCTGAGTCAACCCTGAGCCAGTGAGATTTGAACCGCTGACCTGCTGATCTAGCAGTAGCCTGCAGTGCTGCATTTAACCACTGCGCCACCTTGGCTCTTAACCCTCCTCCCTGTCACCATACACATTCATACCAGCTGTTTAACGGGCTCCATCCTTCTCCGAGTTCCCCTGGCTGGCTGGCAGAACCACATCTTCAGAGCCTTCTGAAAGAATATTAGAATGGGTTCACTCTAATTTCTAAATCCAAACTCTAGATCGATTAGTACAATATCACTGAATAGTTGCTGAAAGTCTAAATGTTTAAAATGGACCATCCTTAACTGGGCTAATGTGTTATCAATAAACTTCTGCCAATATCAAAGCGGTTATGACACCCTTAGTAACTCACCACTACTGCTATTCATCATCGTGACCATTCACCCACACTATCCTGAGCACAAGCTGATCTGGTTACACCACACAGACCTACAATATATGTGCCATAAAGGCATGACTGGGAGCCTTTGGCAAAGGTTATTAGCAATGGATGAAAGGATAACATGCCAATGGCATGCTAAATCTGGCACTTTCACTTCACAAACTCATAATTACCATCTATTGCTTATTAAATATTGCAGTGGCCTACACTCTAGGGCGGGTGTCGGCAACCTGTGGCTCCAGAGCCAAATGCAACTCTTTTGGTCCCCTGCTGTGGCTCTCTTGGCTGAACCCACCACTGGCTGTCCCCGCCCCACACCCTCCCAATCACTCCTCGCCTGGCCTGAGAAGGTAAGGGTGATGGAGGGGGATGGAGACTCACTCCATATTCCAGAATGGGAGCAAAGCACTACTGTACTTGCCCCATCTCGTGAGTGCTTCTTCCAGCCCTTGCGCAGAACAGTTAAATTTAGTGCACTTCACAATGGGGGAGATGGAGTCCCCTCCTCCTCCTGGACCCCATTATAACATGGAGCATTGGCCGGAGCTGGATCAGGCAGGTGTCTCATGGTAAAAAGCAAGTTGTGCATCTCCACAAGTGACCAGGGTGCATACAGCACCAACAAGGGCCAGAAGCGCCTGCAAGACCCAGCGAGAGATGAGACAAGTACAGGGGTGCTGCGTGAGGGGCAGGGCCAGCCAGTGGTGGATTCAGCTGATGGAACCACAGCAGAGAGGATGAAAGAGCCTCATTTATCCGGGAAGCTGAAATGATTCTTGATTGCAATCATATAATAAAAAGCACCCAAAGAAGAAGAACGAACAACATCAGCAAAAAACAAACAAACACAAAAACCCAACCCTCACCTGTTTTTGGAAATGGTTCAAGAGGGGACACACCAGTGATGGGATTCAGCCGGTTCGCACCTATTCGGGAGAACCAGTTCATAACTTTCTAAGCAATTCGGAGAACCGGTTGTTGGAAGAAATTTTTTTTCCCCACTTTACAGGGCTAATCCTGGAAGGAAGGCAGGAAGGAAACATTCTGGTGTTGTTTCTAGACTAATCTTTATTGTCCTGCTTATAGAAACTACATTGTAACAGCTAAGGCAAAGCGCCCATCGACCTGAGTTGGCCATGGCCACATTGTCACATGACCACCGAGCTATGCCTACCCAGCTGGTCATTATGGCATTATGGTCATTAACTGGTTGTTAAATTATTTGAATCCCACCACTGGAACACACACACACACACAATGAGAGAGAGGGGGGGAGAGAGAGAGATGATAGATAGATAGATGATAGATAGATAGATTAGATAGATAGATAGATAGATAGATAGATAGATAGATAGATAGATAGATGATAGATGATAGATGATATATAGATAGATAGATAGATAGATAGATAGATAGATAGATAGATAGATAGATAGATAGATAGATAGATAGATGATAGATAGATGATTGATAGATAGATAGATGATAGATAGAAGATAGATAGATAGATGATAGATAGATAGATAGATGATAGATAGATAGATAGATAGATAGATAGATAGATAGATAGATAGATAGATAGATGATAGATAGATAGATGATTGATTGATAGATAGATGATAGATAGATAGATAGATAGATAGATAGATAGATAGATAGACAGAGAGAAATGAGAGATGAGAAAGAGAGACAGAGATGAGAAAGAGAGACAGAAAGAGAGAGACAGAGAGAGAGTGACAGAGAGAGAGAGAGATACCTGTTTTCCACAGAAATGAAAACACCTGGAGCCACAAAATCTGGATAGCCGTGGCTGGGGATGTCATGTGACTGGGTGGGAGTAAATGGTGTTGAGTTGGCCACACCCACCCAGGTTCTGTGGCTCCTGGTGTTTACTTTTCTGTGGAAACAGGTCCAAATGGCTCTTTGAAAGGTTGTAGACCCCCTGCATTAGGTGTTATCAAATGTGATGGCAAAATATAAATGACCACTAGATGGCAGCAAGGATATATAAAAACTCTTTACTACCATCTCAAGGTTATCTGGATTCATGCGCTTTAACTTAGTGAATCGTTTATAGCAGAGTTTAACAGCACAATGCTTTTTTTCTCATAGACAAGCTAATTAAACATTAAACTGTGTTTCAAACTGATGAAAATCAAGTGATTATTTTAAAAAAAAGAATAATATACAATAAAGCGAGAAAATAAGGGTTGAGTTTAGTATGCTGGCTGGATACCAGTGCTAATATTAGCTGCATTTTGGCAGAAGCATTGCCTCGAAATCCATGTCAGTTGAATTGTGCTGTTTGCCAGAAAGTGAAAACGGCAATTAAGAAAAGGCATACATTTTCCTCCATGAGCAGAATTGTTATTCTTCTGGAGAAACCCTGACTTTATTAAATTCTCCGTCAAAAATAAATTGACTTTGAAAGAGTCGAATGGAACTTAATCCTTAACCTTTTTGCAATGAATGGAACTAAGATTTTCAAAATTATTAAAGGGAGAAGAAAGCATTTACATTAGAGTTGTAATATGTTGTTGTGTTTTATGATTACTAATGCAGTAGTCCTGATCCAGAGCCTGTTTTTACAGTTCCTTTTCTAAGAAAAGAGTAGAAATTAATCAGTCTGTTTCTAATCACGTCCCTTGGCTGTGTTTTTAACTCATATATTTCTTTCTGTGGTTGACATTAAAAAGAAATAAAGCTTCGTCTGAGGTAAATTTGAAGCCTGTAACTTTTTGAAACCCACTCATCAGAGCAACAGAAAAGAATGGAATAGTTTGCCATCACTTTGATTAAGAGACCTATTTCGGTTTGTTTTTTAAGGAAATCTGGGGACCTTTTTTTTCCCAATATCAACCCTTTATGTGCACATTTTTTTTCCAATAATAGTGATTGCAGTTGCCCTTCATTTGGGTGCTAGTTGTCACCTACAAAGCCCTTCATGGTATTGGATCTGGGTACTTGAGAGACCACCTGCTGCCAATTACCTCCACTAGACCAATTAGATCCCACAGACTAGGCCTCCTCCGAATTCCATCAGCCGGCCAATGTCGACTGGCAACTACCCGGAGGAGAGCCTTCTCGGTGGCTGCTCCGACCCTCTGGAACGAACTCCCCGTGGAGATTCGGACCCTCACCACCCTCCAGGCCTTCCGCATAGCCCTTAAAAGCTGGCTTTTCCAACAGGCCTGGGGCTAAAGACTTGTAACCCCACTCAAATGGTATGACTGTTGTGTTTTTAATGATGTATGGTTCTATGTTTGTAACTTGTCTGTCTTTCCCCCTCCCTTCAATTGTGAGCCGCCCTGAGTCCCCCCAGGGAAAAGGGCGGCATACAAATAAAGTATAAACTAAACTAAACTAAATTTGGGCAGCTTGAAGCCAGAGGTGGTATTCAACTGGTTCTTACCAGTTTGGGTGAACTGGTAGCAGCAGCTGCCGGAGGCTCCGCCCGCCCACCCCAACGTAATGCGCAACCTTCTGCGCATGCACAGAAGGCGGTGCACATGTGCAGAATATGGCACTTGCATGTGAAGCGTGTGACCGGGCAAGCATGCAAAGACACTCACATTTGCAAACCGGTAGCAAAGGTGTTGTGGCCCAGCAGGAGCTGCCACCAGACTCCGACAGCGAGGGGCCCTATGTCAGCTCTGGAAAATGTGGAGGACCCTGGACAGGGTTACGACTCCGAGCAGGGTGCAGAGAGGCTGGTTGGCCACCAGGAGGCGCCTGAGGCCTGGAGCAGCGGTGAGAGCCAAAGGGAGCGTGCTCCCGAAGTCAAGCCTTGGAGCAGTGGGGAGGAGACAAGGGAGTGTGATCCTGACGTCATGCATTGGAGCAGTGGGGAGGAGACAAGGGAGTTGGTCCTGGATGCCCAGCAACGGGGGGTTAATAAGTGGAAAGAACAGTTACACAGTTAGAGGAGATAATTGCACTCAGCTGGTGGTAATTAGGCTCCTCTCAAGGCTATAAAAGGAATGGCTTTTCACACACTCCTCGCAGGAGTCAATGTATTTACTAGCGCTGGAGAAGCTATTGTGGCTATCTTGGCAGGCTGGATTACTGCCAAGGTCTAGTCTGTGTGTTAATAAATCTTTGAAGTATCTTTGTCTCGGCGTGCTTTGGTGTAGGACGAGGGGGGGGGTCAGAACAAAAGGTAAGCGAATCCCACCACTGCTTCAAACATAAGTCCCATCACCTACTTTGAGATAATTTTCTTAACTGCTAATTGGTTAGATGTCTCATTCTTTTTGTTACATAAATGTCCTGCTGCCTATTTTTTTCCCTTATCTCTTTCATGCAATATTCAGGAAAGCTCTTGGAAGCATCTTTCATCAGTGGCCAAGGATTGTTTTTCCACCTTTTTCTTAACGTTGAGTCCAGCTATGTGCTCTTTAAAAAAAAGAACTCAGAATATTTGGCAGAAAAAAACAAATTCCTCATTAGAACGTTGACATCTCTCACTGCAGTTCTTTAGGGTTCTGATTAATAGCTGAAGCTCCAGTGTACAAATTTGAAAGATTACGAGATATTTCACCTAGAGGTGTGCAGAGTACCAGTTCTTCGAGCATATTTAATGGGGCAGAATTCTTCAAATATCCATTCTTTGTGAATGTAGAATGCTAAATTTCATTGAAATTAATTGGAAAATATTTGAAGGTGTTGAGCTCAGAACTACAAGAAATGGCTGGATTGGGTGACTTCAATTAAACACCCAGGTAACTTCCATAAATTAAACTCATGGGTGGGGATTCATTGTTTACATGCCTAGTGCAGTGTTTCTCAACGTTGGCAACTTGAAGATGTCCAGACTTCAACTCCCAGAATTCCCCAGCCAGCGAATGCTGGCTGGGGAATTCTGGAAGTTGAAGTCCGGACATCTTCAAGTTGCCAACGTTGAGAAACACTGGCTTAGTGAACTAATATACAGTCTATTGCCCATTTGAAATCATGATATAAATGTACACATTACTGATTTACAAAATTTTCTTTTATCCATCAGATCCAAAATAAATGCATAACATCTCACATACAGGATTGTGTTGGTTTGTGTGTGTGTGTGTGTGTTGGGAGGGGGTGTTATAGTGATGTTCCATCTTCTGAGAATTGAAGAAGACCCTGTAAATGTGAGATGATTGGACTCACTCTATTAAATATATTAGTAATACTACAATTTGCATTTATTGCTTTGAGTTTGTAAATTCTATGGCTTAAATAACATCCTCATTTGGGATCTGGTTTCAGTTCATTAAATTTAAATAGAGACAATACTAAGATGGATTAGTATTTTTTTTTAAGAAAGAAAAACTTTATTAATTTAAACTACGAACCGCTGCAGAATGTCAAGTATAGAACACTCTATAAAAACTCAAGAGACGCGAGAGAACTGTTTATATACAACATAGAACTGAAGTGATTGCTACTACAAGCAGCGAAACGTTACAGCGTAAATAGGAAGCAAAAGAAAATAAAAGATAGCTAGAAACTATGCAACTATATTGTTAAGGAGGGACACAGGTCCAGTCAACCATAAGCACTTTTACTTTCACTAGTTTCATGGTTAATTAATTAATTTGACTCTAATAAAATCCTGCTAGGTACCAATAATGCAAAATCTGGAAACCTACAAATTTAGATACGTCTTAAAAATGTATTCTAGTAATCCTACGGTTTAATTCCATAGCTTTAAGAAATAAAATCCTGGGTACTGAAGAAGATCCAAGTTGTCCTTGACTTATCACAGTTCACTTAGTGACCAAAGTTGCAACATCACTGAAAAATGTGACTGATGATCATTTTTTTTTCACACTTTACAATCATTGCAGCATCCCGACAGTTTCAGTGTCCTGGAAATCACGTCGATCATCTTTGCAATCTTCCTACAAGCAAAGTCAATGTAAAAGAGAATTTAATAGCTAGACAGATTATTTGGGTATTAAAGTTTCTTTACCATGTGGAATGGGAAAAAGGAATGATTACCCTTAAGATTAATTGTTCTGGAAGCTGAGCTCAATGTAGAGAGTTTATTGATTTTTCCCGTTTTTCTTTTTTTTGTTTTTTGTTTATTCTCTTCTTTTTTCCTTTATCTTTTATCTTTTAATTTCTAATCTATTTGGTTTTAATATACTCCAGACTGTGCTTGATAAAAAGTTATGCCGGGTATGGGACCTGGGAAGTCGGAAGGGGGTTAGGGAGGGGGGTTTACGGGGGGGAGGGGGGGAGGGTGGAAATATAGTTTCAATTTTCAAAACAATAAGAACGCACTTGTATACTGTTGCTCTTTTTTCTTTTTTTTCTCTTTTCCTTTTATTTTCCTTTTTTTTCTTCTTTTTTTTCAATTTTAGTGTAAAATACAAATTGAATAGATTAATGAATAGTAGAAATACACCGAAGTGAGGAGTAGAGGGAAAGAAGAGGGAGAAGTAAAGAGGGAGTGAGAGGGGAATGTAAGGAGGGTGAGATGGAGGGAAGGGGAGAAAGGAATGTCTGAGGGGGTGGGGAAGTAGAAGAGGGGAATGCTGGAGGGGAGAAATGAAAGTTGGAGGGGGAGAAGAAAGGGTGTATGGAGGATTGAAGTGTTATGTTGGTTTTCCATGGTGGAAGATGAGTTGTGTTTATTGCTTTTTTTAAATGCACAGTATATAAGTGATTGTATAAAATGAAAATGAAAATGAAATAAAACAGTTTTCAACAAGAAAAGATTAGTTGTTCTGTTTGCTTCACCTAACTAAAACAAATGAAACAGGATATTGGTACCAATGCCCCCCGTGGGAAGGTAATTGAGTAATGAATGGCCTGTCTCTGTTTTGGGAGATTGTGTACGAGGTCTACATGACACAGGAAAGCCAGGTCCTTTGGGATGATCGATATGTTGGCTAAAAGTATAAAAGACTGTAAACAACTGCCCTTCGGGGTTCAGATTTTGCTTGACCAATCACTACTGAACCTTTGTGCAAATAAACCTCTCCCTCTGACAAAGAGCTGGCCTTGTCTCATTTTCTGCTACAAATGGGTAAGCCAGACTCACTAACTTAACAAATTTCAATTATTCACTTAACAAATGTGGCAAGAAAGGTCATAAAATTGGGCAAAACTTACTTAACAAATGTCTCATTTAGCAACATAAATTTTGGGCTCCATTGGGCTTGGTCATAAGTTGAGGACTACTTATATAAAGTTGAAAAGTAATTGCTGGACTGGCACCAGATGACTCCATTTTCCCAGCCTAAGGGTTGCCTCCTTACTTTGAGAATATCAGCTTAAAAAGCACAACGCAGCCACATTTTCCCTCTCCCCAGCTGCCACAACAATCACAAGACCAAAAGATTTTGGGTGCTTTGGCTTTTGTTAACTCCTGACAACTGCCTAGATCGTGGGTCGTCCACCTGGTCCCTACCGCCCACTAGTAGGCGTTTCAGGGTTCCAGGTGGGCGGTAAGGACTTCAGAGGTTAAAACCTCCTTTTGAGCGAGTGGCAGTTGCAAAATAGGAGACATCACAAATACCCCTACCATTCCCAGTTCGTTTTCTAACCCATTCTATTCATCCTCTCTTTTTTCACTCCTTTAGCAAATAGCAATAGCACTTAGACTTATAGTATATATCACCACAGTGCTTTACAACCCTCTCTAAGTAATTTATAGGGTATATTTCCCCCTGCAATCTGGGTCCTCATTTTACCGACCTCGGAAAGATGGAAGCTTGAGTCAAACTTGAGCTGGTGAGGATTGAACTGCTGGAAGTTGACAAAATTAGCCTGCAATACTGCATTCTAACCACTGGGCCACCACGTCTCTTATTTACCTTTCATTCACTTTCACTCAGATTAGAGTGGTGGCTTTTTTAAAAAAACTAGCAGGTCATAGCAGATTCAGCTATCCTGGCAGTGGTCAGAATGGGGTCAAAAGTGATTCAATGGTGGATGAAAGATTAGGGTGCAAGTCCTGTCCCATTTGAATGCACGTGTCAGGCCTGCAATTATATTCCTTTTAGAATTTTGGCCTGCCACTCTTGCTCTTATTAAATTATGCTGTTTCTTTAGTATAGTCTATGGGAGGGGGGAATAGAAGGAGTAGGATTGTGGAATGTATTATTTTTATTCTTTACTAGAAGCCAAGGTCATCCTTTGTCGCCGCACTTTCACACATGACCGGAAGCAGCTGGGTGGAGCCGCCAGTGTGGAAGAAGAAGATTGGACCATGTGATGGACTGTAGGTGTGGGGACAAGATCATGAACTTTTAACTGTTGGGATCCTGATGTAACTTCCAGAATTGGGATTAACACAGATGTGCCTAAGATGTCTGTCTTATTAAATTGGAACAAAAAGGATCGTTTTGCCTTGGACTCTGATTTAATTCTGCATGATACTTGGAACGCTGACAGTACGTGCATCGTAAATGCATTGCAACGCAGCAGTGAGCATTGCAATGCTCCTTCCACCATCTTGCTGAGTTTGTCAATCCCTTCTCATTTTCAAAATAGGCCAAAGCCCTATTAAGTAATCAGATCATTTCCCTTCACTGTATTTGGCCACATTTAGAACTGGTGATCTATTGAGTCACACTGAGTTCTACAGAGCACCATATTTCAGGAAGCTTTACCATCTGATATTTTAGCTTAGACTCCTCTTTTCTCCTCCCGCTCCTCCTTTTTTTTATTGTTGGGCATTAAATTCCCAGGTGACTGATAAAGCCCGGCCTCCCTCATATTCATCTGGTATTTTCTCCCTGTCGTCAAGCCGAGAAAGAATAATCACTTTTCCTCGTTTCAAAAACAAAAAAACAGCTGTGCTGAGAAGCAGTAGTCAGACAACATGAAAATGAGAAATTAATCACTTCCCTAAGTATACTGTAAACAGCAGGCTTGATAGAACATTTATCATCATTTTGCCTTCTGCTTACTTAAGGAGAGAGTGGGCTTAATTGCTTTCCCAGGACTCTTCCTTCCCCTCCTTCTCCTAATCTATAAAGAAACCAGTAAATGACTCTCAAAACTAGCCTTTAGTTTGTTAGTGAAGTGCAAACTCAAATGATCCCCTCTCCCATCTCCCACCACTTCAAATCTCTTGTGAGACATGAGACCAAACAATGCAGAAGTGCTGAAGGCCACTATTAAAGCATCCTGGTCTTCCATAACACCTCAGCAGTGCCACAGGCTGATAGCTTCCATGCCACGCCGCATTGAGGCAGTAATTGCTGCAAAAGGGGCCCAAACCAAGTACTGAGTACATATACATGCTTATACTTTTCAGAGGTCCAATATTGTTCTATGTACAATATGTGGCCACAGTCTAGACCAGTTGGAATAAAGCTCCAACTTGATAGGTCATGAGTAGAACCTTGGTCCTTTAGTAAAAATAAAAATAAAGCTCTCTCTGGAGAAGGTAGCATCTTGATGGAGCAGGGACCATAGCAGAATGCAGAAAGTAAATTCCTTTTGAAAGAAAGATTGGTTATTCTGACTACGCAAAATTCATAGGAATTGGCAATTCTTTAGATGGAGATAGAGAGACCTGTGGCTCAGAGTTAGTTAAAGATTGCATGATAAAATGGGCACAAAACCTTGAAGAACCAATAATGATGGAAACATGGGATGTCAATTGCTTCCCAATCCCGAATGTCAATTTACTGAGCTTGTCCCCAATCACCCCTCCTAGCTTCTGAGAAGGCGTCTTCTCATTGAATTTATTTCTGTAATCGAAATCTGGAATCTGGACACACTTCTAAAGAAAGCCCTCCAGCCATCTTCTTACGTGGATTTTTTGTGGCACCAGGAACATTCTTGAAAACACAATTTATTCCTCAAGTTGTTGCTTTGCTAGACAGCAATATAGCTTCCTACTTTTTTAACTTTTTTTAGAAAAAATGTGTGTTTTTTTTCTCCTTAAGACATCCTGGGAATCCAAACAGAATGATCATCAGGCACATTGCCATGATTACATGCCATTTTGGGAACCCAGGAAATAGAAAGTGACTTCACAGCTGCTTCCATCCCATCATCACTCACTTGCTCATTTATTTGTCACCTTCTGTAAAATAAGATGGATAGGTACTAAACTAAGTAAGGGACAAATTGGCGTGACCAATCGGGTGAGATAGATGGAGAGGCCAAGGATTGGAATGCCTGAAGCTTGTGCCTTTCCCTTGGAAAGGGGGAAAAATGTAAGATAGAAATATAATCCAAGGTTTGAGTCCTGATTAATTTTCTTAAAGAGTCTTTAAGTTCTGTATGGGTGCATACAGATGTGCTTGTTTATGCCTTGAATAATCTCTCTAAGGCTAACATAGGCAAGCCCTCAGCAAGAACCACCAGCTAGGAGGTATGATTGCTCATTAAATTTAATGAGCAGGTTAGAAATTAGCTACTATGGAAAGAAAGATGAAAGGAAAATCACACCTTTGAAAACTGAGCTAGAATTTGATTGAAACATATGCAAGGCCAATTAGTCACATAATGCTCTTGAATACGCACATTGCTAAAGACGATGTGGGGAACTGAGCCGATTTCCAGGTTTCTTACTCAAGTGGGACTCAATTGCAGTTGCATGCAAAGTCATAGAATGGAAGACGTAATTCAGGAATCCAACTCTCAGCCTGGGGGGTGAAATTATACGCCCCTCAGACAGGGTTCGCAATTTGGGAATCCTCCTGGATCCACAGCTGACTTTAGAGCATCATTTGTCAGCTGTGACCAGGGGGACATTTGCCCAGGTTCGCCTGGTGCACCAATTGCGTCCCTACCTGAACCGGGAGGCACTCAGAACAGTCACCCACGCCCTTGTGACCTCAAGACTGGACTACTGTAATGCGCTCTACATGGGGCAGCCCTTGAAGAGTATTCGGAGACTACAGCTTGTCCAGAATGCAGCCGTGCGAGCGATTATGGGTGCACCTTGGTACACCCACGTTACACCTATCCTCCGCGAGCCGCACTGGCTGCCTATTGGACTCCGGATGCGCTTCACGGTGCTAGTCATTACTTTTAAAGCCCTACATGGTATTGGACCTGGGTACTTGAGAGACCGCCTTCTGCCAATTACCTCCTCACGACCGATTAGATCCCACAGATTAGGTCTCCTCCGGATTCCATCAACTAGTCAGTGTCGATTGTCGACCCCCCGGGGGAGGGCCTTCTCTGTGGCTGTTCCGGCCCTCTGGAACGATCTCCCCGTGGAGATTCGTACCTTCGCCACCCTTCAGGCTTTCCGCAAAGCCGTTAAAACCTGGCTGTTCCAGCAGGCCTGGAGCTGATGAGTTCCCAACCCCACTCGAATTTGTTGCGACTGATGATAAGTTTTTAATCTGTTTGTATTTCTCTGTCTTTTCGGTTTTTTGTACTTCCCCTTTACCCTATTTAGTTTGTTAGCCGCCCTGAGTCCCCTCGGGGAATAGGGCGGCATACAAGTTCAATAAAACTTGAAACTTGAAACTTGAAAGCAGAAACTGAACATATTCTATCCTCCAATGAGTTCTGATGTTCACGCATACATAAGCACAAGCCCAATTTTCTGATATCTATTCCGAATCAGTGGGAGTCTTCATTGTCCATGAGACAGTTCAAGAAAGAGCTTTTTAAAATGGTACATTTACATAACAAAGTACATTCTTCGTGTTAGAAAAGGCCGTTGTTTTGACATTTCTAAGTCTTGGTTGAACATATCTTAGAAATGTTTCAGGGATTGCCTTTGGAGCTGAGATGGGCATTACCAACTATTCTCTTTTGCTTATAATGGCTTTAAAATTTGCATAATCCATACATCCAGACCCTCTTGAGTAGGGCCATGGATTTTGATATTACTTGGAATTGAGATTAAATCTTGTAAACTCTTCAGTGGTTCTCCAACAAAAAAGAACAAGATAAATCCGTGAATATACTTCAATGGGTGTCAATGAACACTCTTACGTGGGAGGAAATCCCATTAAATCAAAGGCTACTCTCTGAGTAGAGGCAAACAAGGTAGCATTATTATTCATCATTAACGGCATCATGAAAAGCGAGAGTGATACAGGATGTATAAGAGTACTTTCGTAGCAAAGTGGACAGAAAAGGTTAATCCGACAATCAACTCCCTCCGAGGTATGAATATGTTAATATAATAATAATACAAGAATTCCAGCAAGTACTCAAATTTCAGATGAGAAACTTAGAGAGAGAGAGAGGCAAATTAAGTTGGCAAGCGTCTGTGTTTCCAGAAGATGCTAATTTGCTTTAAATGTGCAAAAATGTTAGAATTCCTTTTATAATTGGAAAAAGTTTTTGCCAGGGTTTAATATGTTTCTCTACTTAAGCCCAGTGTGGCATTCGCAGTTTCGTTTTCGTTCCCAAACTTTATTAAATTTAACAGATATGCCCGCTGATGTACTTTAAAATCAGAAAATCACTCACCCCCACATTGTTATACAAAATGGTAACTTTAAAAGAGAAATCCTAGTTATTTGGTCCTTCCATTAAAAAAGAAATTATTAGCAATTTATTTACAATAGTTCAGCATATTAACTTAGGCAGTATTCTCAAAATGTATTGCAGTTTTCAAGTTATATTCATTTCCCCCCCATTTATTCTTCTCTAAAAATGTATCTGTATTTTTTCTCTCACTCTTCTGGATAGTTCAATGTGAAATCTTCATGTTTACTAAATAAATGTTGTTAGAAATGACTCTGAAATAAGTGACTTATGACAGTTTTTCACAGTTACGACCATTTTTAGCATCCCCATGATCACGCGATCAAAATTCAGATGCTTTTGACTCATAATAATAGTGGTTGCAGTGTTGTGATCTTCTTATAAGTAAAGTCAATGGGGAAACCAGATTCACTTAACAATTGTGTTATTAACTTAACAACTGCAGGGATTCACTTAACAAAATGGGGCAATTATGCTTAATGAATGTTTCACTTATCAACAGAAATGTTGTCCTCAATGATGGTCGTTAATCAAGGACTACCTATATTTACCATTGTTGTAACAGTTCTACAATTCTGGGTAAAGATTTCAACCATTAAAATGCCTATCAATATAATCTGGACATAACAAGTTTTATTAATATAGCAATAGCAATAGCAGTTAGACTTATATATTGCTTCATAGGGCTTTCAGCACTCTCTAAGCGGTTTACAGAGTCAACATTATCGCCCCCACAGTCTCGGTCCTCATTTCACCCACCTCGGAAGGATGGAAGGCTGAATCAACCTTGAGCCGGTGAGATTAGAACCGCTGAACTGCAGATAACAGTCAGCTGAGGTGGCCTGCAATACTGCACCCTAACCACTGCGCCACCTCGGAAATATGAATTTCACCAGTTCATAGAAGCAAACATACCAAAGTGTCAAAATACCAAATTAAATATTAAAGGCAGATAAAGGGCATTCTTGATACTTCATCTTCATTACAGAGAAGATAGTCTCAAGAGTAATGACTTAAGCGAGAAGAATTAAAGTAATATTTTTTTCTAAAATCAAATTATGATGTATGAATTATTAAATCATATACAGTATCTTCTGTAATCATCTTAATAAGGTGGCTCTACAAAAATATTGGGATCAATATTTAAACTAAGATATTGTTTAATAACACAATTCATAAAACCCTTTTTATAAATAACTTTTTCATACAATTATGTTCATAAAGTGCCCATTTTTCAAAGAATTCCTCTGGCAAAATAGGAGCCATCCTCTCCTTAATCTTTTTTTTCCCCTTTTACTACTTTATAGGTATTCTGTCCAATCCAAGGCTGCTTTGAAATTCATTGGTTCAATAGTATCAATATTTCTTTAATATTGCTTTGAATGTTAGCTAAATCCCTTCAATGGGAATCCTCTAGAAAATTTATTCCATATTTTTTAATAAAAAAACATCCATCTGTTCAATATGTCTGTCAATGTGTTCAGAATGTAAATCAGTATAAAACACTATTAATGAACTTTCATGTCATTATAATCACTGTGAATTATCCCCAAGGAATATTTTATTATAACCATTATTTTGCTTTTCTTTTAGTTGTTGCAAATGAGAAGCCAAACATTTACCAAGTTTTTCCTGTCATTTCCAGATCTATCCATTTAATACCTTTAATAAATAGTCAGCACTCATAATATACAACTGGTCAAACTCAAATGCTATGAATCTAACGGGGTTATAATCTTCCAGGGTATAACTTTAAGCACATGCTTCCAATACTTCATTTAATTCTGTAATTAATTCTGCCTCATTCTTTAATGATGCAACTTCCTCCGATTTATTTCCCTGTAGAGCAGGGCTGTCAAACTCCCAGCCCGATGTGACACGTGATGCCACTGTGATGATGTGAGTTTGACACTCCTTCTCTAGAGATTAAAGTAATTGTCTTACCAACTACAAATTTATCCAGGCAATCTGTAAAGGAGGCACAATGAATGGCCTTGTGGGATACGAAGAATCACTAAAGAACAGACAGGTAAAAGTAACCTGATTTTATTTTATTTTATTTTATTTTATTTTATTTTATTTTATTTTATTTTATTTTATTTTATTTTATTTTATTTTATTTTATTTTATTATTTTATTTTATTTTATTTTATTTTATTTTATTTTATTTTTATTTTTATTTTATTTTATTATTTTATTTTATTTTATTTTATTTTATTTTATTTTATTTTTATTTTATTTTATTTTATTTTATTTTATTTTATTTTATTTTATTTTATTTTATTTTATTATTTTATTTTATTTTATTTTATTTTATTTTATTTTATTTTATTTTATTTTATTTATTTTATTATTTTATTATTTTATTTTATTTATTTTATTATTTTATTTTATTTTATTTTATTTTATTATTTTATTTTATTTTATTTTATTATATTTTATTTTATTATTTTATTTTATTTTATTTTAGTTATTTATTTTATTTATTTATTTTATTTATTATTTTATTTATTTTATTATTTTATTTTTTATTTTATTTTATTTTTCTTTACTTTATTTCATTTTATTCTTTTATTCTTTTATTCTTTTATTCTTTTCTTCTTTTCTTCTTTTCTTCTTTTCTTCTTTTCTTCTTTTCTTCTTTTCTTCTTTTCTTCTTTTCTTCTTTTCTTCTTTTCTTCTTTTATTCTTTTATTCTTTTATTCTTTTATTATTATATTATAATATTATAATATTATATTATTATTTTATTTTTTATTTTTTATTATTTTATTATATTATATTATATTATATTATTATATTATTATTTTATTATTTTATTTTTTATTATTTTATTATTTTATTATTTTATTTTATTTACTTTATTTTATTATTTTATTTCATTTTATTATTTTCTTTTACTTTATTTTATTTTATTCTTTTCTTTTATATTTTCTTTTCTTTTTTATTCTATTCCAATTTTATTTTATTTTATTATTTCATTCATTTCATTATTTATAAATTTTATGGGGTGCCCTTCTTACCATAGGGTAACTCTGGACACCTTACCGTTACATATACAGTTAAAACATAAAAAGTTAAAAACAACATTAAAGCTAAGGACACATGGGGAAGGAGGAGGACAGAGTGGTGGTGGAGGTGAGATCTGTTATTACTCAATCAACCACCTCCCTTGTACTGTTCCCCAACTGGTGCCCTACACCGACTGGCATATGTCTTTAGTGCAGGAGCAACAGCAGAGAAGGACATTGCCAGCCAGATTACTCAGGTTGATGGGACCCACAGCATGCCTTCTTTGCTAGCACAAGTGGTTATGGGCCAATCCCAGTGGGGTGAGACAGTCGCTCAAGTAATCTGGACCCATGTCATGAAGGACTTCAAATATCTCAGACAAAATCATCCCTATTTCACCCAACGGTACAGAAAGGGAGGAGGAAGTGTATCCAGACTTGTAAGATTCTGCTACTATATCTTTGTAATAAAAGTAACAGCGATTTCCATGACAATAATTTCCTGGTCTAGAAACATTCATGCTTGTCCCTTGATGTTGATGCTGTTGTTGATCACTTAGGAGTGATATTAAGATGCTACTTCCTTCTAGCTGGGTTGTTGTTGGTGTTTTGTTTCTTTGTTTGTTGTTTGTTTGTTTGTTTTTGCTTAAAGCTGTTGGCTTTAAGAATTTGGAGAAAATTTGAAACTGAAAGAAGAAAACATTTTGAATTAAATGAACTGACAGCGGAGATTCTTTAAAAATAATCTTCACCATGTTGTACGTGGTTGTTAAAAGTAATTTGTATTAGAACAAGTATTAATTTGCATTCCTCAATATCTCCTTGAAGCGTTCTTTAATAATGGAGAGTATGTTTTTCTCTTAAAACGACACCAAATCTAACAGTAGATCCCAAATTCAATTAAAATCTCGGTCCAACAGTAGCCCAAAAGATTTGGAAAATAGTTAGGTGGACGATCATGTTTAATTTTAGCTGAAGCAAACAAACAAAACTTTCTTCAAACTAAGAATGACTAACCTCGTTCTTAATTGCCAAAACAGGATCCAAAATTTCTGTTGTAGCTACAACATTAGAACATATCCGAACTGAAACTGTTCTTGCAAATTTCAAAAGTCTATTCATCTGGTTCAGATCATCCCAGGCTTCTGAGGAGATTTTGCAGGTGTCAGGGTTCCAAGTAACAGCCCTAACGAAAGAAAAACTCCGAAGCTCGAGATTCCTCGAAGTTCCATTTTATTAGAGATACCATATTGGCACATCTGGGAAAACCTGAATCTGAAAGCTTCCAGGTTTCCCCCTCCCAAACAAAAGTTCAAGTCCCTGCCCAGCACCCACATGTCCATCACATGGTCCAATCTGGCACTTGAAGATGCCTCCCAGTCATGCCAAACAAAGTGCAGGGCAGGATGACCTTGACTCTCTGAGAAAGGAATGTTATTTTGACTATAGCAATAGCAGTTAGACTTATATACCGCTTCATAGGGCTTTCAGCCCTCTCTAAGCGGTTTACAGAGTCAGCATATCGCCCCCAACAACAATCCGGGTCCTCATTTTACCCACCTCGGAAGGATGGAAGGCTGAGTCAACCCTGAGCCGGTGAGATTTGAACAGCGGAACTGCAGAACTGCAGTCAGCTGAAGTAGCCTGCAGTGCTGCATTTAACCACTGCGCCACCTCGGCTTATCCACTATATCTACCCCACTCCATATAATCCCTCTTCCCAGTTTCCCACAATAATAAATGTGGCAGGCCTGAAGGCCCAACACAAAAGATAGATTCCAGGCCTGACAGCAGGGTTATCATGGAGATTTGTGTTTCTTGCAAAAAGCAGAACGTCCGATTTCAATATCTTCAGGTTTTTTTTATTTAAAAAAAACTTTCCTCCTCTTATATATTCTACTTCTTAACGTTCCATAAGACTTCCATTTTTCATAGCTGCAGGAAAGGTTCTTTCACTGCTCCTGAGAAAGGAATCGTTGATATCAATCCCTTGCAATTGGGTTGCTAATAAATGTAAATAAATAAACAAACAAACACAAATCACCTATAGATAAATGAATGGAAAGTGATTTATGCCCAGACTATTTCAGCTAACCTTAAATAATTTGGCCGCATGGTATTACTTTAACCATACTCCCCATACGATGAAGGCAGATCCTTTTCTATCTAGATTGAACGACATTACATCAAAATCTAGGACAGACAGGAAATGACAATGGCTCTCTTCCAAGTTCCAACACATTAGACGGAGCTATTTTGACACCTGATATATCACAATCCTAGCAAGGGCAAATAACAAGTTTTGAATTACTAAATAATTTCCCATTTGTCTGCTTGTATGTACTCATTCAGAGATTTCCGTTCTGAATGCCCATGAAAAGCTGCTTCACTATGATCAAAAGCAGAGGTCCCCAACTCAAGGATGAAATGCTACCGGTTCGGGCCAGTTCACTCTAACCGGTAGTAAAAAAAAATGCTTTAAAAAGCTTTTTAAAAAGTTCTGACAATCAGCTGAGCAATAATCAGCTGTGCCAGTGGTGGGTTTCAAATTTTTTTAGAACCTTTTCTGTAGGTGTGGCCTGCTTTGTGGGAGTGGCTTGCCGGCCATGTGACTGGGTGGGCATGGCCAACTTGTAAAATATGGTGAAACTCACTTAACAACGCTCTTGCTTAGCAACCAAAGTGTTCGCTTAGAAACTCTGGCATTTGAAGCACGCAAGTCTTAAAGCTGTCAAGTTACAAGACGCTCTCTGTAGCTGCACCGGCTGTGTGGAACGATCTACCCGCAGAGATCCAGACCCTCACCATTCTCCCGGCCTTCCGTAAAGCGACGAAGACCTGGCTGTTCCGGCAGGCCTGGGGCTGTTGATTAATATCCAGCACCACTTGACTGAATGGATGGTGAATTAATTTTAATAATTGTATCTTTTCTTAAATTTTAAATGCTTTTATTTTGCTGTGAGCCGCCCAGAATCCCAATGGGAGTGGGCGGCATACAAATTTTATTAAAGTTAAAGTTAAAGTTAAAGCTTGCACCCCCAACCCTTTAGAAAAAACAACAACCCAGGGGTGTTCAAACTTGACAGCTTTAAGACTTATGGACTTCAACTCCCAGAATTCCTCCTCCAATCATGTTGGCTCAGGAACTCTGGCATCGAAGTGTGCAAGTCTTAAAGCTGTCAAGTTACAAGACCCTTGCACCCACAACCCTTTAGAAAAATAAAACCCAGGGGTGTTCAATCTTGACAGCTTTAAGACTTGTGGACTTCAACTCCCAGAATTCCTCCTCTCGCTCTTCATCTTGATGATGTGCGGACAGGCGGGGGGGTGGGAGCTGGAACCGGTTCTAAACGGCACTGTAGATTTGTGGAACCTCTTCTATAGAAGAGCTTAGAACTGGCAGGAATCCACCCCTGAGCTGTACCCCGCAATCATTGGAACTTTTTTTTTACTTTTTAAAGGATTTTTTAACTACCTATTCCCCTCAACCGGTAGTAAAAATGCTTTAAAAAGTTTAAAAAAAAGTTCCGACAATCAGCTATGTGACAATCAGCTGCGCCTGATTGTCTGTGAGGTTCCTGCTTTTTGCAGGG
This sequence comes from Thamnophis sirtalis, assembly GCF_051295495.1. Taxonomy (NCBI): domain Eukaryota; kingdom Metazoa; phylum Chordata; class Lepidosauria; order Squamata; family Natricidae; genus Thamnophis; species Thamnophis sirtalis. The sequence goes on from NW_028261387.1 coordinate 5,024,256, forward strand.
GCCATTTTGTGTGAAGTCCAGCTGGCTTTACATTGTGTGTGAGTCAGTTATACAGCCACGACCACCCGTCACATGACCACCAAGCAGTGGTGGGTTTCAAAATTTTTTAGAACCTCTTCTGTAGGTGTGGCCTGCTTTGTGGGAGTGGTTTGATGGGTGGGAGTGGCTTGCAGCCATGTGACTGGGTGGGCATGGCCAATTTTTAAAATGTGGTGAAACTCACTTAACAACGCTCTTGCTTAGCAACCAAAATGTTGGCTCAGGAACTCTGGCATTTGAAGCATGCAAATCTTAAAGCTGTCAAGTTACAAGACCCTTGCACCCCTAACTCTTTAGAAAAAAAATGCCCAGGGATGTTCAAACTTGACAGCTTTAAGACTTGTGGACTTCAACTCCCAGAATTCCTCCTCTCGCGCTTCATCTTGATGATGTGTGGACGGAAGGGGGGAGGGAGCTGGAACTGGTTCTAAATGGCACTGTAGATTTGTGGAACCTCTTCTATAGAAGAGGTTAGAAGTGGCAGGAACCCATTCCTGCCACCAAGCCACGACAACCAAGCCATGGCCACAAGCCACGCCCATTGAACCAGGAGGGAATATTTTTGAACTTCACCACTGCCCCAACTCCTGGGCTGCAGCCCACTACCCGGCTTTGAACTGTTTTGGAACTGGGACATGGATGTGGTGGGAGTAGTGGGCAACTGGACCATGGAAGTTGCGCGAACAGCGGCTACTCACACAAATGGAGCTGTGAAAGTGCCACTTGCCTGGCATTATCCCACTCCTCCTGGTCAGCCTGCAAAGCTGGACAGGTTGGAGAACTCTGATCTAAGTCAAACAGCTCTTGAAAATATGTTTTCACAATGAGGTGCACTGTTTTTGTTTTTTAATTCCACCTATTGAAAAATCAAAAGATTTTTTTTCTCCTGAATCCTTAACCTTAAATTCAGCTCTGTTCTTCCCTGGCAAATGACTAACAATGTTTTTCTTGCCCAGTTTAGTTCTTATAGGCTTTTAACCTATTCCTCATAAGATTCAGTTAAAGTTAGTTGCTGTTTTATCATTGTACTTTTTCCAGTAAATTTTCTTTCCCGCTTCCTGTTTCATTTTCTGAGAGCTGTCTGTTAATAGTGTATATATTAACCAACCATTTAACATTCTTGATGTTTCTTACTATTAAATCAGATGGGAGCTCTGGAATTAAATTTGCTGCCTGAACATCTCACATCTGAACTAGAGTATCAGCCAAAGTTCTTACCTCTAAGGGGAAGTCATAAATTTTTCACGTGAAGCCATGCTTCCCAGTGCCACAACAGCTTCTCCGGGATGTCGTAGCTGGGACAGCTGTAAGGGAATGAAGGTAAGGAGAAAGCTGATTTTTCTGCTAACGAGGCATGTTACTTCCCACAAATTCCAGAAGCAGCAGAGAACAATATAATTAGCATTTTTGCCTACTATTTTTTTTTTTGCAACAGCCCACAATTTAGTTTTCATAACTCATGAGAGAGAGAGAGAGAGAGAGAGAGAGGGAGGGAGGGAGGGAGGGAGAGGGAGGGAGGGAGGGAGGGAGGGAGGGAGGGAGGGAGAGAGAGAGAGAGAGAGAGAGAGAGAGAGAGAGAGAGAGAGAGAGAGAGAGAGAGAGAGAGAGAGAGAAGAAACTAATTGCTGTTTAACAGATTTCTAGGTATTTCTTCCAGGGCTTGAAAAGGTGATAAATAATACAGCTTTCAAAGAATTTGAACTACTTTTTCAAAGCTATAAAAGCAGCTTCGTAAAATTATAAAAATGTTTGAAACAATTACATAATAGTAAACCCATTTAGTCAGAGGTGGGTTCCTACCAGTTCGCACCAGTTCGGTAGAACCGGTTTGTCAAATCTACCGAACCGATTAGAAGAGGTTCCACCAGTGGACCCGGAAAGCAGGCCACACCTACAGAAGAGGTTCCAAAAAATGTTGAAACCCCCCCACCACACACATACAAACAGACTCACAGAGAGAGAGAGAGAGAGAGAGAGAGAGAGAGAGAGAGAGAGAGAGAGAGAGAGAGAGAGAGAGAGAGAGAGAGAGAGAGAGAGAGAGAGAGAGAGAGAAAGAAAGAAAGAAAGAAAGAAAGAAAGAAAGAAAGAGAGTAAGAAAGAAAAAGTGAGAGAGAGATAAAAGGAAAAAGGAAAAAGGGACAGAGAGACAAAAGGAAGGAGAGATAGAGAGAGAGAGAGAGAGAGAGAGAGAGAGAGAGAGAGAGAGAGAGAAAGAAAGAAAGAAAGAAAGAAAGAAAGAAAGAAAGAAAGAAAGAAAGAAAGAAAGAAAGAAAGAAAGAAAGAAAGAAACACATGGCCGGCAAGCCACTCCCACCAGGCCACATGGCTGGCAAGCCACTCCCACAAAGGAGGCCACACCCACAGAATAGGTTCGAAAATTTTTTGAAACCCACCACTGCATTTAGTGCAGAAATAAGTTGAATAAACCCACATTATTTTCCTCCCTTTGTCTATGGAGATTCTCAAATCATCCAGGTCATGGTTGTTCTAAAGGTGCTTTTTCCAAAAGGCAACTGGAATTTTTTTGATTTTCTTTGTTTGAAAATGTTTTGCTTCTCATCCAAGAAGTTTCTTCTTTGAGATCTCCTCTCTTTATTTATAGGGACGCGGTGGCTCAGTAGCTAAGATGCTGCGCTTGTCGATCAGAAAGGTCGGCAGTTCGGTGGTTCGAATCCCTACCGCTGCATAACAGAGTGAGCTCCAGTTACTTGTTCCAGCTTCTGCCAACCTAGCAGTTTGAAAGCATGTAAAAATGCAAGTAGAAAAATAGGAACCACCTTTGGTGGGAAGGGAACAGCATTCCGCGCACCTTCGGCATTTAGTCATGCCAGCCACATGACCATGGAGATGTCTTCGGACAGCGCTGGCTCTTCGGCTTTGAAACGGAGATGAGCACTGCCCCCTGAGTCAGGAACGACTAACACATATGTGCGAGGGGAACCTTTATCTTTACATCTTTATTTAGACCAAAGACTGTGTGACTCTTGCTAACAGTAGCCAAATACCACCAATTTTGGAGCAGGATTTCCACTCTTCTCCAAAAAGTTGAAAAATTCTTCTACAGTTTTACGCTGATGCAACATTTAATCTTGGTGTTGACTGCTAATACTGCTGTCCATTTATTTTTCGGACCCGGCTTTTAGGAATTTAGCCATTTAGAATGAGATTTCTCTCATGCTCTCTTAAATATTGCACAATTTCAAGCAATTACTTTACAGTGAAATCACTTCTACTTAAGATCTGCTTAACGTATATACTTCTAATACCAATTTCCTTAAAGACTTGAAACAAATTTAACATTTACGTGATGGAAGTTTCATTTGGTAAACTTAATCCCCATATTAATTGATGTTACAGCTCATCACCCATAGTAATGTTTCGAGAATCTTTCCCCTATTATCTTTATACTGGCACTTTGAATTTATTTTTGACATTCGAATTACTAAACGGAATAGGAAATAAAAAGCAGGAGCAACATTAGCTGATGAAGGCAGGAATGAAAGTGACATTATTTCTTTTCACACTTGGCCTTGACATTTTTTTTTTTTTTGGTTATCTTAATTTTAATCATTGTGGCTTGTTTTCCATGAAATCCATTTTTTTTTAATTTGGTTAAATTGCTAATGAAGTTTCAGGAGGAATTGATGAATCTCTTCCTTCCATTTTTCGCCCCAGAAATCCTTTTAATGCATTATATTTAGTGATTGTTTTTATGACTTTAGCCCTTAAGCAATGTCTGAAACTTTGTTAAGTCTTAACAAAGAAAGGCAGAAGATTAAAAAAGAGGGCCTCAACGCCCACCAAAGATCCTGGAATAAACTCATGAACCTCCAAGCTGGACTGGATGCTGAATTTGCAACTGCAGGCATTTCCTCTCCACAAAATACATGGAAGCTTTCAAAGAATGTGTTGCTACATAAGGATAAAGCCAAATTAAAAGAGTTATGGTTTTTATTTCTATCCTGAAGATGATATTGGAAAAGAAATTTCAGACATGATGTGAAATGGTATTTCCTTTCATCAAATGAGGGCCACTGACTGTATTAGTATAAAAGCATAAATAGTAATAGCAGTTAGACTTATATACCGCTTCATAGGGCTTTCAGCCCTCTCTAAGCGGTTTACAGAGTCAGCATATTGCCCCCAACAACAATCCGGGTCCTCATTTTACCCACCTCGGAAGGATGGAAGGCTGAGTCAACCCTGAGCCGGTGAGATTTGAACCGCCGAACTGCAGATAGCAGTCAGCTGAAGTGGCCTGCAGTACTGCACTCTAACCACTGCGCCACCTTGGTAAAAACAAACCCTAAGGTATATCTTATCAGCCACATGTTGAACTCAGGTTTTTTTTTTTTGCTGAAATGAATGTTACATATATACACATCTGCCTAAATTCTTCCATGTCTTGAGTGAGGAACATCTAACAGGCAATACTGAACTGCAGTTTCCAGAAGCCGATCCATCATTCTTCAAAGTTGAAGGATTCTAGTAATTGTGCTTCACATCTGAAGAACTGGGGGTTCCAGCTCTGTGTCATTGAAAAATCCTGATTTCATAGTTCCAAATCATGTAGAAGTACATATATGCATCGCTTTATATCACTGCCTGAATTTATGTTTATTTATTTCATTGTTTAATTGGGATGTTGCCCTAACTCTTCAACATTTAATTGAAAAAATACTCCCCTGGGACCTGTTCAGCCCTCTATGTAGACTTGAATTAGCAATAGCAATAGCAGTTAGACTTATATACCGCTTCATAGGGTATAACCCTCTCTAAGCGGTTTACAGAGTCAGCATATTGCCCCCAGCAACAATCCGGGTCCTCATTTTACCCACCTCGGAAGGATGGAAGGCTGAGTCAACCTTGAGCCAGTGAGATTTGAACAGCCGAACTGCAGAACTGCAGTCAGCTGAAGTAGCCTGCAGTGCTGCATTTAACCACTGCGCCACCTCGGCTTCATTGATTTCAGATTGCCTTCAATTTCATCTCAAGATTTAAATTATGGGAGAAATGGAACTCTTTCTTAATGGATAGATAGAGCTTATGCTCATCTACAAGCTTCGGGAAAATTCTTGGATGAAGGTGCAGAATAATATGCATGGACATTGTCCAAAATAAATCCCAGACAAAAGAGATACGACCCAAGGATTCATTCTAGCTCTTCTCTTTTCATCTATTCATCAACCCCCACGTTGATAAATTGAACAATCCATTCCTCTGTCCATCCAAATTGGGAAACAGATACATACCTCCCTTCTTCTATATGCAGGTGATGTAGATTGGCCTGAAGTAAGCACTTTAGAGATTTGCTGAGCACTATTGAAAAAAATGCTAGAAACCAAGATATGGCATTTGCCAAATACCCTAAGATATATGTCTGGGGGCTAAATAGCCATTTAATAATACAATCCAAATCATTGAACTACCGAGGGATTGTTTTCCATTCCACAGACATTTGGTAAATTAGATGTTGACCGTATCATATTAAACAGTTTCATCTCTACAATCTTTCTTCTTCTCCAAGAGAATCCAGCACATATCTTCTCAAAGTCTTCTTGGCCAAGAGAAACTCAGCTTCTCTCTGGATAAATTGAACAATTTATCCCCCCCTTGCAAAAGAGTCTAATTTAAGTTCCTGAAATATGTCTTCCAAATAGCTTCCTGTGTTCTAAACTTGGTGCTTCGTTGTGAAACTAACCTACTCAAAATAGAAATCTCCCACTGGATACTTTCACACTAGCTTAAACTTAAAAAAAAAAAAACAACTCAGTAAGCTGGGTTCCTTTTAATTATGACTGACAGCTTCTAGTCTTCCTGGCGTCAAGTGCTACATGAAAAATCCTATGGCTTCTCTTCAGCAGCCATCACCATAATCAATTGTTTAGGGACGCTATGTTGCCTTTGCCCCAAAATGTCTGCTTAAGCCATTCTGCACAGCTACATACTTTAGTTTCATAACAATCCCTAAACCTAGAAGGGCATTGCCGCTGGCTGGATGCAATGCCCTTCCAACAGCAGTCAGTGATTGGAGATAAACACTACCTGTGAGCAAAGATTGTGCCCATGTGGCTTAGCAGCAAAGCTCTCTCTAAATTGACGTCAGAAATTACTATTCCCACTCTTCACCAAACACCTTGGTTGCACTGATTCCTCTATCTTAAACTTTTACTATCAAATCAGTCTGAGTCCATTTGAAGAGCCGAGGTGGCGCAGTGGTTAGGGTGCAGTACTGCAGGCCACTTCAGCTGACTGTTATCTGCAGTTCAGCGGTTCAAATCTCACCGGCTCAGGGTTGACTCAGCCTTCCATCCTTCCGAGGTGGGTGAAATGAGGACCCAGACTGTGGGGGCGATATGCTGACTCTGTAAACCGCTTAGAGAGGGCTGAAAGCCCTATGAAGTGGTATATAAGTCTAACTGCTATTGCTATTGCTATTTTCAGGACTGCAGCCAAAAATCATTCCTCGGTTTGTTCAATGCACCATAATTCTCTTCAAAGATCTCTTAGACATTCTTCATTCGGAACTATTTCAAATGCTTCTGTCCATTTAATCACTATTCCATATAATTTTGTTATGTACTTACTGTCAATTGATTCTTTCTTCTGTCTTAAGGTAAAGGCAAAGGTTCCCCTCGCACATATGTGCTAGTCTTTCCCGACTCTAGGGGGCGGTGGTCATCTCTGTTTCAAAGCCGAAGAGCCAGCGCTATCCGAAGACATCTCCATGGTCATGTGGCCAGCATGACTAAACACCGAAGGCGCACAGAACGCTGTTACCTTCCCATCAAATTGGTCCCTATTTTTCTACTTGCATTATTTGCATGTTTTTGAACTGCTAGGTTAGCAGAAGCCGGGACAAAGTAATGGGAGCTCACTCTGTTACGCGGTGCTAGGGATTCGAACTTCTGAACTGCCGGCCTTTCTGATCAACAAGCTCAGCATCTTAGCCACTGAGCCACCACGTCCCCTCTTCTGTCTTATTCTCATTCATATGGCCAGAGTCATTTTAACAATATAGTCATAATAATTGAATTCTCACATTTCATTTCCAAAATAGAATCACTCCTTATGCATTCTTTATATGCCACATTTTGTTTAGATATACATTTATATTAATTATAGGTTCCATGGATTGAAGTATTATAGCATTTCCATATTTTAGGTCGGTAAGTTTACTATTCCATTACATTCATTTAAATACTTTATTCAAATTACATAATACCTTGCTACATTAATTTTTAAACCTCAAATTCTAACTTACATTTTTAGTTTTATTGCTATATGATTTTGTAGCTTGTTTTACTCCAGTCAAATTTTGTGCCGTGTGGGCTGCACTGATATTTGGACAGTTAAATGGGACTCTTATTTTTTTCCAAAATCTGTTTTTCTGGTCAATAACTGAAATAAAATGACAGAATGACTGACAATCTGCTAATGAGCACAAAAATCCACAAAAAAACCCTGTCCCGTTATAAACACTTAAGTCTACAAGATGATTGGTAGTACTTTTCAAAACATTTTTTCCTTTGCAAAACCCTACATTAAAAACTTGTTCCAATGAATTTATTTGCAGTTGGTGAAGGTGAACTCAAATGCCTTTGGATTCACACCTAAAGACAATAGACAGGCTTGTTTCATTATACTGATGAAAAATCAGGAGTTTTAACAAATAATTCTCTCTTTGAATAGTTGTGTGGCGATAAATGGTTTAAGTCATCCAAATGATTGAATCAAAATCACAATTGCTCTTAAATAAATAAATATAGGCTGTTCACACTGTTCACACCGGGGCCACTTAACACATCCTGAAATATTGGCAGCCTGGATGAGTGAAGTAAATCAGCAGTAATTTTCTGGGAAGCAAACTATTTAGGCTGCACATTCCTGCCCTATCTAGTTCATCAGAATATGTTATCTTTGTTTCCTGGCAAGGCTCGCTTTAAGAAAATTACAGAGTGGAGATCCCCGACATTTTATTTTCTATGAACAAGGGAATTTTAAAAGAAGCATGATTTAGACTTATGAAGTTTCTTATGGTTTGCTTCTAAAAATATTTAGAAGTTTTGAATTAAACCATTCTTTTTTAAATAGGTAGGTAGGTAGGTAGGTAGGTAGGTGGGTGGGTGGGTGGGTGGGTGGGTGGGTGGGTGGATGGATGGATGGATGGATGGATGGATGGATGGATGGATGGATAGATAGATAGATAGATAGATAGATAGATAGATAGATAGATAGATAGATAGATAGATAGATAGATAGATAGATAGATAGATAGATGATAGATAGATGATAGATAGATAGATGATAGATGATAGATAGATAGATAGATAGATAGATAGATAGATAGATAGATAGATAGATAGATAGATGATAGATAGATAGATAGATAGATAGATAGATAGATAGATAGATAGATAGATAGATAGATAGATGATAGATAGATAGATAGATAGATGATAGATAGATAGATAGATGATAGATAGATAGATAGATGATAGATAGATAGATAGATAGATGATAGATAGATAGATAGATAGATAGATAGATAGATAGATAGATAGATGATAGATGATAGAAAGATAGATAGATAGATAGATAGATAGATGATAGATAGATAGATGATAGATAGATAGATAGATAGATAGATAGATAGATGATTGATAGATAGATAGATAGATAGATAGATAGATAGATAGATAGATAGATAGATAGATAGATAGATAGATAGAAAGAAAGAAGAGGGAGACTTGATGGGCACCAAAAGAGAAATAGCAGAAGCTCTTTGATAACCACAGATGCCAAGATTTATATTTTTACTTGTTGCTCTAACAGCACCATGGAATGAGACCAACATAAACAACTTCTGAGGAATTATTGTGTGGTTTTAAAGGAAACTTTGTCCCAAAATATGCAGCAGTCTTGTGAACATTCGGAGGATCACCTGCAAAACTCAGCTGCTTGCTTTTGACTGGATTTAGCTAAGGAAGTGCTGAATGTTATACTTCTGAACCAGGGCTGAGATGCTACAGGTTCGGACCAGTTCGCCTCAACCACTAGTAAAAAATGCTACCAGTTTGCCTGAACAGGTAGTAAAAAAATGCTACCGGTTTGGGTGAACTGGTAGTTCTGATGATCAGCTGTGCAACAATCAGCTGTGCCAGCTGATTGTTGCACAGCTGATCATCGGAACTATTGGTTTGGGTGAATGGTAGCAGACTTCAGAGCATTTCAACCCTGGTTCTGAACACATATAGAGTATTTTATTCTCATCATTGAGTACGAACAATCAGCTCTCCAGGCAAGTCCAAAAGGGAAGTTAATTCTGAAGTCTCTCTCTCTCTAGCTGGTAGCTAAAGTGAGCACAAATGCTCAGTGGTTAATTCCAAAAGTCTGGAAAAAGTCTCGCTCAAGAAATATTATGTAAACTTATTTTGTGGTTGAATAAACGTGGGAGGTTTCTCAAAATATAAATCAGTCTTGGAGTTATATTCACCTTAATCACATTTAACTTATCCCAGATACTCACTGGGATTTTAGACCATCTGGCTATTCTTATTTCATTTGCATCAAAGCTGGGGATAATTTGAAATTTACTAGTTGAGAAGGGTTTCTGGGAATATAAGAATATAAGATAAACAAAAGGAATTAGATCACAACTTAAAGCTCCAATCTTTATATTTTTCTATTGCAGTAACTCAATAGAATCAAATTCGATTTATCTCGACTTATAAAGTATCCAGACTGTTTCCCAAGCTCACATATAAATGACATGGCAGAAGAACAAGGGTACCTGGTGTAGTTATGGAACCTATGATCAAAAAACTGATGTTATGCCTTGCACCACTGTAACTTCGTTAACTTCTATTAGCGAAAGCAAGGATTTATAAAACCAGATTAGCAAGAAAAAGAGAAATAAGGCATCTTTGCTATGGACCTCGCGATGAATTTAATTAGGAATATGACATATCATTAACAATTAGGTACAACTTTGAATAAATTGGATAAATAATGGAATAGAATAAATACATTGAATACATAGAATAGAAAAATACAAAGGTCTGGAGACATGATAATAAGTCAGAACTAGCTTCAGGTGCCCCCATGATAACCCGCGCAGCCCCATGTAGAGAGTGTTACAGTAGTCCAGGTGAGAAAGGACGAGGGCATGAGTCACTGTGCACAAAGCATCCCGATCCAGGAAGAGCAGGATAGCAAAATTACCTTGGTAAATTCAGAACAGGTTCCCCAACATGACCTTCTGACTTCCTTTCCCTTTTTCTTCCTTCTTCTAATTCTGGGACTCTCCCTGAGCAACCCTCTGCCATGGCAGAAAAGCATGGTGGGGCAAAAAAAATGGAAGCAGCTGTTTTGCACCTCTGGATGAGTAGGCTGCCTTGATATATTACCCAGACAGTCCTTGGCTTACAAACATCCATTTAGTGACTGTTTGAAGTTACAACAGCACTGAAAAGAGTGGCTTATGAGCAGTGGTGGGATTCAAAAGGTTTTTTTTTTTACTACTGGTTCTGTAGGGCATGGCTTGGTGGGCATGGCAGTGGAAGGATCCTGTAAAGTCACCATTCCCTCCCCACTCCAGGGGAAGGTTACTGCAAAATCCCTATTTCCTCTGATCAGCTGGGACTCGGGAGGTAGAGAATAGATGGGGGGCGTGGCCAGCCAGAGGTGGTATTTACCGGTTCTCCAAATTACTCAAAATTTCCGCTATAGTTTCTCCAGAACTTGCTGAATACCACCTCTGCTTATGGCCAGTTTTCACACTAATGACCAGTGAAGCATCCCCATAATCACATGATCAAAAGTTGGGCACTTGGCAACTGGCATGTATTTATGACAGTTGTGCTCTCCCAGGATCATCTGATCGCTATTTGTAATCTTCCCAGCTGGCTTCCAAGAAGCAAAGTCAACGAGGAAAGCCACATTCACTTAGGAAAAAGGAAATATAAAGTAATCCATGAGGCAGATGTGCTGTCTCATGGATTATATTTTTGTGTGTATCTCTAGTTGATTGTGGCGCGCAATCCAAGGCATGATTGTTCCCTGGGCATCTTGCTCTATGCCCTCACAAGTCTTGCCCTTTGCTCATGTTCCTACAAGACACGTAACACATGGGTGTGATTGCCATTATCCTGCTTATTTTGACAGTTGTGTCTGGAATCACCATTCCATCCCCACTCCAGGGGAAGGTTACTGCAACATCCCCATTTCCTCCCGATCAGCTGGGACTCGGGAGGTACAGAATAGTTGGTGGGCAGGGCCAGCCAGAGGTGGTATTTACCGGTTCATGTACGTAACACAAGGGTACGATTGCCATTATCCTGCTTATTTTGACAGTTGTGTCTGGAATGCAAACATCGCCTTGACAGATGCTAATAGAGTCAATCAGCCAGACATATCTTCTTCCCAACCTTAATGCTGTGGGCAATCAAAGAAACACTGAACATCTGGTTCTTCTCTCCTGATTGCCTCAGTTGCTGATTTAGTGCAAGCAAACAGGCAACAATTAGTCGGTACGGCTTGTGTCAAAAGACCCATCATGTTAATTCAAATTAAGTCAGGATAAATTGAATTCAATTGGCACCCATGCATTCCGGTATGCAGTGGTTTTAAACGGAGCGCCTGCTGCATTTAAAAATCTTTTCAGTTCAGGGTAACGGAGAGCAAGTTCATTTCTCAAACCTTTAACTCTGTGAATTGCTGATTTGGGTGACAAATCTATTCCATACAGAGTTCGCTTTAAATGGAGGCAGGCATCCCTTCAGCCCTTGTTGTATTCTGAGGACATTCAAGGAAATGCATTCTTACAATTTCCCTAAGTAGATATATATTTTTCCCTTCTAAAATTTAATTGAAGCACTTGTTTTGAGTGCGGAAATATCACTGGGAGAATAACATTTAACAGCATGTCTTTTCAAATTTAACATGCCATGTTCACAACTGATTACTTTCAATATTTAACCAATTCTAAAGAATGATATAAAAATAAGCATTTTTTTAAAAAGCCTCTCGCTTCAGCAAAATGATAAGAGAATGTCATCTAATGGTGGCATTTCTCTTGTAAAATGTCCAGCCTACCTAAGACTTTCAAGAACGTCATTTATAATAACATTGTAAGATTCCATCCTGGGCAAAATTCCACACATCCATTCATTAAATAGATAAACACAAGAGGTAGGTTTTTCATTGCAGATAAGTATGAATAGGTGGTGAGGAAGAAAGATGTCTTGGGAGGGGGGAAGAGCTCAACAGAGTCAAGATGATAATTGTGAGCATATAAGCAAAGCCCTGCCTTATTTTAAAACATGTATGTGAGAGGTTAGAAAAACATAAAAGAGAAGTAGGGACTTGGAACATGAAGTTCTATTCACCACAGTGGTGGGTTTCAAAATTTTTTAGAACCTCTTCTGTAGGTGTGGCCTGCTTTGTGGGAGTGGCTTGCTGGCCATGTGACTGAGTGGGAGTGGCTTCCTGGCCATGTGACTGAGTGGGAGTGGCTTGGCAGTCATGTGACTGGGTGGGCATGGCCAATTTGTAAAATGTGGTGAAACTCACTTAACAACGCTCTTGCTTAGCAACCAAAATGTTGGCTCAGAAACTGGCATTTGAAGCACGCAAGTCTTAAAGCTATCAAGTTACAAGACCCTTGCACCCCTAACCCTTTAGAAAAAATCCCCAGGGGTGTTCAAACTTGACAGCTTTAAGACTTGTGGACTTCAACTCCCAGAATTCCTCCTAAAGTCATGTTGGCCCAGGAACTCTGGCATTGAAGCGTGCAAGTCTTAAAGCTTTCAAGTTACAAGACCCTTGCACCCCTCACCCTTTAGAAAAAAACCCAGGGGTGTTCAAACTTGACAGCTTTAAGACTTGTGGACTTCAACTCCCAGAATTCCTCCTAAAGTCATGTTGGCCCAGGAACTCTGGCATTGAAGCGTGCAAGTCTTAAAGCTTTCAAGTTACAAGACCCTTGCACCCCTCATCCTTTAGAAAAAAAACCCAGAGGTGTTCAAACTTGACAGCTTTAAGACTTGTGGGCTTCAACTCCCAGAATTCCTCCTCTCGCTCTTCATCTTGATGATGTGCGGACGGGCCGGGAGATAGGAGCTGGAACCGGTTCTAAACGGCACTGTAGATTTGTGGAACCTCTTCTATAGAAGAGGGTAGAACTGGCAGGAACCCACCCCTGGTGTGCCCACAGAGAGGGCTCTGCGTGTCACCTCTGGCAAGCATGCCATAGATTCGCCATCACAGCTCTAATCTAACACAATTAGGACTGGGCTCTTTGGAGGGGCCTTGGAAGCCTACATTGCTTAACATCTTGGACAAAGCAATCCTTTGAGGGACAATCCTTTGGTTTGTCATATCCTGAATGATAGTTTTCTACCAAGTGGTTGCAAAGACCAGTTGATCAAGGCACAGTATGGTTTCTCAATACCAGTTTTAGTTACTTTAGGCCTTGATAAAGGGACAGAAGAACTCCAAGCAAGGGCCTAGGATTCAGATACTAAGTTAGGTAGGGACAAACTCTCCTTCTCTCTTATAGTAAGACTGCCTGTCATTCTCAGCTCTTCTTAGCTATTTTTGTTAAAACCTCAAGCACATTCCACACAAGAGGTCTTTCCCTCTGCCCAGATTGATTCACTAACCATCAGGGTGAGAATTGGAACATATTTCAACCTCCCATGTGAAAATTGCATTTCAATTCGTAGCTCATACTCTATTAAAACATCCACTCGGTACACTCGCTGTGCAAATGGTGATTAAAACATAGGGACCCTGTTATTACAAACTTTAATTTCCCTCTTGGAAAGGAGATTACTGGGGGTTTTTTTTAGTGACAAATTTTCAAACGTTTCAAGGGTAATGGATTTTTTTAAAACATTGCTTTAGCCTTGATCACTTCCCCAACATGGTCAATGTTGATCCCAAGGGTTGAAGGGACTAACCAAGGAGCTGTGGTTGTTACTATTTATGGTACGATTATTCAAAGTTTGTTTGCATAGTATTTTACCCTTTGGTGATCCCTCCCATCATTTATAGACATATATTGTTGCAAAAGTTTAATCCATCATAGTTACTTCCACTTTCTTCCTCCTTTTGTCTACCTGCAAATGTCCAGGCTGTTATGTTTTTCTGTATTTTAATGGTTTTAGCTACATATATATTCTGATGTTAATCTGTCCAGAGTCTTTTGGAGAGAAGAAAGAAATGAGGACTAGGAGGATGAGGAGGAAAACATGGCCCTATAGAGCAGACAAGGCCATGTCAAAGGAGGAAGGCGACAAGGTATTTTCCTGACCCCAAAACATTTCCTGGGCAGGTGAATCTAGATTTTCAGTTTTGTCCTTTGCAAACTCTTTATTAAGATTGGACAACCTTTAGTAAGGAGTCCCACTATATGACTATGTATTTCATGCCTCAAAAGAACAAGGAACCATGCTACTTCAGCAATAGTTGTCAAAGGACGTGAGTGGATGAGGGGAAAATCAAAATGTCAGGAAACACATATAATCTTGGAGTCACTGATTACATACTCGTGATTTAATGGTTAGTGGAAGAATAATACAATAACAGAATTGGAAGGTGACCTTAGAGGTCTTCTAGTCCAACCCTCTGCTCAGGCAGGCAACCTTATACCATTTCAAAGAAATGGTGGTCCAATCTCCTCTTAAAAACCTCCAGTACTGGAGCACCCACAATTTCTGGGGGCATTGATTAATTGTTCTGTCAGGAAATTTCTCTTTCGTTCTAGGTTGGTTCTCTCCTTGGTTAGTTTCCATCCATTGCTTTTTGTCTTGCCTGCAGGTGCTTTAAAGAATAGGTTGTGTTGTGGCCCAGCAGGAGCCATTGGAGCTGCCACCAGACTCCGACAGCGAGGGGACCTCTGAGTCGGCTCTGGAGCATGTGGAGGACCCTGGACAGGGTTCCGACTCTGAGCAAGGTGCAGAGAGACTGGTTGGCCACCAGGTGGCACCTGAGCCTTGGACCAGTGGGGAGGAGACAAGGGAGAGTGATCCAGAAGCCAGCAGTGAGTTGTTCCTAGATGCATGCCATCGAAGAGCTACTAGGCGTCAGGAACAATTACGCAATTACAGGAGATGATTGTACTCAGCTGGTGGTCATTAGGTTCCTCTCCAGACTATAAAAGCTACTTGTGCACACGGCCCTCTTTGTAGAAGTTAACACAGGAATTGAATGTCGGAGGACATTACTGTGAGCTTGGCAGGCTGGATTGCTGCCAAGTCTTATCTGTGTTTATTGCTGCCTGAGTTTGTCTGAGTTGCTGCCAAGGTCCTTATCTGTTTGTTTGGTTGACTTTCAACCATCAAGGTTTTGGTGTTTTGCTAATTAAAGGACATTCCAGTTAAGTTTGTCTCGGCATTCATTACGGGACGGAGGAGGGGGTCAGAACAGGTTGACCCCCTCTTCTTTGTGGCAGCCACTTAAATGTTGGAAAAGTGCTAATATGTCATCCTTAGTCCTAGTTCCTTCAGAACCTTGGGGTGTAATCTTGTCCTGATGATTTGAACTCCGCTAGAGTGGATATATGTGTTCTTACTATTTTTTAAAACATATTTTAACTTGTATTCCTAATCTTTTACGATGCTGTTTTTGATAGGTTTATTTTTTTCCTTTTGCATAAAGACAGATGCAAAAAAATATATGAGTTAAACAGTTCTGTTTTCTCCCTGCTGCCCATCACCTTCTTGCCATTTTCCCCCATTAATGGGCCAATTGTTGCCTTGTTTTTTTTTCCTTATTTTTTTACACGTCGAAAGATATTGTTGACGTTTGTTGCAGAAGCATAATGAGATTCCGGCGAACCATCGGTGGAATATCTTCCGCACACCTTCATTTAATTCAGGAAGTTAAAATTTCATATACTGGTGACAATTTCATGTGGAGACTCCAGCTGAGACTGTTGGAAAATTATTGTGGATAATTTTCACTTTAAGTGGGCACCCAACGCAGTCCCAATCAATCTTTCCATCCAGATCAGAGCATGCACACATGCAGCTCAATTCAGCTAGCAAAAATGATAGCTTGATGTTTATTTATTAAATATCAGCATTTTTTTAAAAAAATGCAGACAAAACAATTAATTGGTAGAAAGGGACAAAAAGCAGGCAAAAGCAGGAGCCGAGAGAAACATAAATAGGCAAGACTTTACATTATATCTACATTCAGAATTTCCTAGAGCCACCAGCAGTGATTGTGTAAAGTCCTCAACAGAAGGCCTGCTGGTTATTCCAGCATGAAACTTTTTAATGTTATCTAACGGCAGCAGAATAGAGATGAAAAGCAGGACAACGGGACATATTTCTTCTATTTCCTCTATCCCAAAATAACCTGGCATGCAGGTGAGAAGTTTCAATTTAAAAGACTTTAAAGTTTTGGCTTCTAGGATATATGAACTTCAAAAATGGCAATCATACATGCCTCTGAGAAAAGGGCTGGATAGCAATAGCACTTAGACCAGTGATGTGCGGTGAGGTTTATGGCTGGTGAGGCAGCGATTTTTTTAGACTTGTGGTCACATGGGCAGCAAGCCACTCCCACAAATGAAGCCACACCCACAGAGTAGGTTCGAACAATTTTTGAAACCCACCACTGTCCAACACCATAAATTTCAGACTGTGGATTATATAAAGCTTGGTTCAGAGTACAAGATCACACAGAACAGTAGGCATTCTGGGTATGTGCCTAACAATATGTATTGTTTAATATTATGGCAACAGAAGGTGGTGTACTGTGACTCAGTAACAGCTAAGGGTAACAGTTAAGGTGTCCCCAACCTTAATCATTGATGATGGGGGACACTAGGAAACCAAGGTGGAATTACTAATGGTTGTTTACACTTGCATGTACAGCTTTTAGTCAATTATAATTCTTTATTTTTCTCCTAATGACTATTGATTCTTTTTCTTCAGCACTTCATCAGTGCAATAAACATGGATAAATTATTCCATTGCTTAGGCACATTTCAAAGCATAATCATGCTAGCAATTTGGAGAGAGAGAGAGGGTGGGGGGAACTGCTTTTGGCTTATTAGCAAATATTCCTTTCCAGAAAACTTTCTTATTATTGTTCAAATTGCTTAACATTTCAAAACATAGTCAATGAAACTTTTCTTGGTAGGATGCCTAGCAAAGAGAGAAACCTCCAACCACTTTGGCTCTGTTTATCCTGGATAACATCTACTGCAGATGTATTCGTTTATCCATTCATTCATTTTTAAGCCATTCAATAATCACTCTTCTTGACAGTGTACAAATCCATTAAAATTCTAGAATACAAACATGCATACATGTTCTGACCCCTTCGTTCCACACCAAAGCACACTCCGAGCCAGAGATAAATTACAGCATTTAATTAACAGACAGACAGGTCCTTGGCAGGAACCCAGCACAGACAAACTTGGGCAGCAATAAACACAGATAAGGCTTGGCAGCAATCCAGCCTGCCAATCTCATACAAAGTTCTCCGACATTCGATTCTGTGTTGACTTCTGCAAAGAGGGGCGTGTGCACAAGTAGCCTTTTTATAGTCTGGAGAGGAGCCTAATGACCACCAGCTGAGTGCAATTACCTCCTGTAATTGCGTAATTGTTCCTGTCGCCTAGTAGCTCTTCGATGGCGTGCGTGCATCCAGGAACAACTCACTACTGGCTTCCGGCTCACTCTCCCTTGTCTCCTCCCCACTAGTCCAAGGCTCAGGTGCCTCCTGGTGGCCAACCAGCCTCTCTGCGCCCTGCTCGGAGTCGGATCCCTGTCCAGGGTCCTCCACCTCCTCCAGAGCCGACTCAAAGGGCCCCTCAGAGTCTGATGGCAGCTCCAACGGCTCCTGCTGGGCCACAACACATACATATATTTGTTTTTGTTTTCACTGACAAGAGTTAAAAATAACATCAGTGAAACCCTCAATGGTATAAAGAGCAGCAGAGTGAGGTTGAATTTGATTCTTCCCTATTGATAACCACATGAATGGTTTTCGACTTTTTACGACTTTTCATTGCCGCAATTGTAAAGTGAATTACTGCAGTTGTTAAGTTAGTAACAGGGTTGTTAAGTGAATCTGGCTTCACCATTGACTTTTCTTGGCAGAAGATACATTCTACAAATTTGAGGGAAGACAAAAACCATGCTAATGCTTCACCAATAGCCATAGCATTGTGGCCAAGCGAATGTCCTATTCATTTAAGGAAGATGGAATTCATAGAAGGTTTTTTTAATGAAAAAGTCTTGCTTAATATTAAAGGAGCATCACTGACTAATCCAATCATAATACTAAGGCATGGTTTGTTTATAAGCAAGTTTGCTGGATAAAACATACAACACATTAAGCCACTCCAAGGAGTCTATGTTATGACACTTTACGTACAAAGTTAGTTACTGAAACTAGTGGTTGTCACCAACCAGTAGAATAGCTTATTGTTTGAGACTAATGCACATTATATCTTTATTATGGAATCCCATTTTACCTTCCGCCACACACACAAAAGACCTTTGAGAAGTTTGAGAGGAGCAAAAACATTCCCACTGAATTTGTTTTTCTATTCTCATTTCACTGATGTTATAAGGAAGCTTCTTGTGTGTCTCACTGAATGAATTTCTATTTCATAGAGGCAATGACATTTTTTTTTTGGGGGGGGGGAACACTGCCAAGGCCAAGTATTATCTAAGCAATCTCTGGACAAGACCCTGTTATCATTCTGGGAAACCATGAACATTTAACTTTTTTCTCCAGGCACTGAGACTGGGGTATTAATACAATCCTGATGTGTGAATATATCAGAGGTGGGTTCCTACCGGTTCGCACCGGTTCAGTAGAACCGGTTCGTCAAATCTACCGAACCGGTTAGAAGAGGTTCCACCAGTGGACCCGGAAAGCAGGCCACACCTACCGAAGAGGTTCCAAAAATTTTTGAAACCCACCACTGGAATATATGTATGTTTGTGTGTGTGGAGGGGTTCCATATTTAGAGGATTTTTTTACAGGGATCTCTGCATGGTTTTTAAAAGTTGACTTTATTTATTACAATTTTACCTTCTGTTCACTGTCTAACCAAATGGAACTCTGGACAGCCATCCAGATTTGTTTAATCAACGGACAAATGTTGCACAGGGTCTTTAGCCTGATCTGTGATAGCTACATGTATTTTCTCTCTCTGTCTTTCTCTCTCAAAATGTCCATCTTTTTTGTAGACATTGTCCTGATATTGTGTTGGAGTTTTAGCCCCCCAAAAGAAAATATTAGCCCAATTTTTTTGAATATGACTTTTTGCCTCCACATTATTTTTGGGGGAAATTTTAGAATGAGAACTAATGGATCTCTTTGGATCATAATTGGATAAATCTATGCTCAGATCCATTCTAGTCATGATGTTCCATGGGTGGGCCTATTCCTTCTTTTTCTCCAGATCTAAACTCCCTTCAATGCTAGACTAAATTTGGGGGGGATGATAATAACATGCCAAGTGAGCATCCTGGATCAGAGGACCAGAGGATGGCATTCACCTTACCCAAGTGCAAAGTGATGATTGAAATTTCCAACATTTGGAATAATACCATGCCGTACCATGGGAAATCATAATGATGGATGCCTATAGAGATTCTCAGTCATCCAGGTCATGGTTGTCCCAAAGGTGCTTTTTCAAAAGGCAAGTGGAATTTGTTTTTTTTCCCCCTTGAAGGCATTTTGCTTCTCATCCAAGAACCACCACCACCACCTCCTCCTCCTCCTCCTCCTCCTCCTCCTCCTCCTCCTCCTCCTCCTCCTCTTCTTCCTCCTTCTTGGATGAGAAGTGAAGTATCTTGAAGGAAAAACAAAGTCCAGGTGCCTTTTGAAAAAGCACTTTTGGGACACAATGATGGATTTCACCAGTAGTTGGGATCTAGTTGAGAATTATGCAAGCTTGGCCATGGTGGGATGCTACCAGTTTAACAACTGGTTCAGTGAGTGTGCGCTTTGTGCACACGAGCGCCTAAAATGCTTGTAGGCAGTGCTGAAAATAGAGCACTTAGAAGCTCAGCTGCTTACCTTCCAAGTCAGCAATGGTATGTAGAACAGTGAGGGGTGGGGAAATCCATCCATCCATCGTATCTATCTATCTATCTATCTATCTATCTATCTATCTATCTATCTATCTATCTATCTATCTATCTATCTATCTATCTATCTATCTATCTGCCCACCTACCTATCTATCTGTCTGTCTGTCTACCTATATCTATCTATATGTCTATCTGTCTATCTGTCTGTCTATCTATCTATCTATCTATCTATCTATCTATCTATCTATCTATCTATCATCCATCCATCCATCCATCCATCATATCTATCTATCTATCTATCTATCTATCTATCTATCTATCTATCTATCTATCTATCTATCTATCTATCTATCTATCTATCTATCTATCTATCTATCTGCCCACCTACCTATCTATCTGTCTGTCTGTCTGTCTGTCTGTCTGTCTATTTATCTATCTATCTATTTATCTATCTATCTATCATCCATCCATCCATCCATCCATCAGTCCATCATATCTATCTATCTATCTATCTATCTATCTATCTATCTATCTATCTATCTATCTATCTATCTATCTATCTATCTATCTGCCCACCTACCTATCTATCTATCTGTCTGTCTGTCTACCTATATCTATCTATCTGTCTATCTGTCTATCTGTCTATCTGTCTGTCTATCTATCTATCTATCTATCTATCTATCTATCTATCTATCTATCATCCATCCATCCATCCATCCATCATATCTATCTATCTATCTATCTATCTATCTATCTATCTATCTATCTATCTATCTATCTATCTATCTATCTATCTATCTATCTATCTATCTATCTATCTATCTGCCCACCTACCTATCTATCTGTCTGTCTGTCTACCTATATCTATCTATATGTCTATCTGTCTATCTGTCTATCTGTCTATCTATCTATCTATCTATCTATCTATCTATCTATCTATCTATCTATCAATCATCCATCCATCCATCCATCCATCCATCAGTCCATCATATCTATCTATCTATCTATCTATCTATCTATCTATCTATCTATCTATCTATCTATCTATCTTTCTTTCTTTCTTTCTTTCTTTCTTTCTTTCTTTCTTTCTTTCTTTCTTTCTATCATCCATCCATCCAGCTGCACTATTGAGATGAGCTGGAAAGCAGGAAATAAAGGACAGGATAGGGCGGGGGCAGGTGGGCGGAGCCAACTGATTGTTGGATCTACTTGTTCACACGAACCAGTCCAAACCAGCTGAATACCACCTCTGTAGCAAGGGCAAGAAGGACATAATTATTAAGGAAGGACCATGTGTGCCATTCTCTATTCTCTCCTAGTATTTTATTTCAATTCTGCAATCTCCCCAGAGTTTTAGTTTGCTGTAGAAAAGCTGGCGGGGGGGGGGGGGAACCTAGTAAATTCCTTTTAAGAATGTAGTCCAAATAGAATTGACCCTTGGATTGGCTGAGAAACACTCTCTTTCTCTTTCATCCCTCACATCATCCATCATGCAAGAACATTAATAGCTTGAAAGGAAATTGGTAATCTTGTACACTGGGATGAGTGGCTGTCAGTTTTGGTTTCTCTCAGCCTTTCATTTTTTTATGAATTTGTTCAGGTTTTCTATAGTGTTTCATTTCTGAAAATTGTCCAACTTCAGTTCATTACACTTGAGGTGTTAGATTGGTATTTTTGAACACACCAAATTGTGTCCGTCTATTTCTGTACATTTCCCAGTGAGAGGCCTATTGTTTACAGTGTTGCTTCAAAATGTGTATTACAATAATGCCTTCATATATATATATATATATATATATATATATATATATATATATATATATATATATATTTATTTATAAATACAGGCTCTTTTATGCAAGCTTTTCTCTAGTCAATCATTTTAATTGGAGGACTAAATTGGGGGAAGTCTAAATTGTGAATGATTGCTAAGTTTCAGTGGGTACATTGTTCTGAAGTGAAATTACAAATTGAAATAAAGCTGTGTTAAGATTAAAGGATTCCCCCATCACCGTCTATGTGGCATTTCACCATTTAATAACCTGGTGGTAATGTAAGTTTCAAAACTACCTTATGAAAATAAAGTGGGGAAATGAAAGTCATTGCATTCTACCTTCAATTTCAAAAGTGGTCACATGCATTTTTCCCCATTTTATTTCTTGTAATTAAACTCCAAGAAATGAAGGAAGAGAGGCTAGAGACTTCAGAAGTGCCTTCAACCCAGTGGTGGGTTGCCAGCCGTGTCCCCGTGGACGTGCGCAGTGCACATGCACATGCGTGCAGTGCACACAGGTGTTCAAGCACCTCCGTGATGCTCCATGATGTTCCAGCTGCTCCGCAGAGCATTGCGCAGGCGCTGTACGCACCATGTGCCTGCGCAGAAGTGCAAAAGCCTAAAGGAGTTTAAAAACTCCAGTAAGGCGCTCAGGCGGGCGGGCCCTCCTGAGCACCGTACTGGAATGGTATCTGGTACTCTGGGCTGGCTCCGGTACACGCGGACCGGGGCGTACCGCCTGTGGTACCAGTTGAGCTGAGGTGGCGCAGTGGTTAGAGTGCAGTACTGCAGGCCACTTCAGCTGACTGCTAGATCAGCAGTTCAGCGGTTCAAATCTCACCGGCTTGGGGTTGACTCAGCCTTCCATCCTTCCGAGGTGGGTGAAATGAGGACCCAGACTGTGGGGGCAATATGCTGACTCTGTAAACCGCTTAGAGAGGGCTGAAAGCCCTATGAAGCGGTATATAAGTCTAACTGCTATTGCTATTTCTATTGCAACCCACCACTGCTTCACCCACACATTTAATCTCACGTTTTCTTCTATTATATCTTATTTCTTCTTGAAAGAAATTCTGAAA
The DNA here is from genome assembly GCF_051295495.1 of Thamnophis sirtalis. Classification (NCBI taxonomy): domain Eukaryota; kingdom Metazoa; phylum Chordata; class Lepidosauria; order Squamata; family Natricidae; genus Thamnophis; species Thamnophis sirtalis. The sequence continues at coordinate 5,047,219 of NW_028261387.1, forward strand.
ATTCTGAAAATAAAGCCAACCGATTTATGACTGAAAGAGCTCCTTTGACAGAGGCAGAACTTGGACTTCTATGGAAACTATCAGCTTTGCCAGACTCCTGTTGAAGATGCTCCTAAACATTGGAAGGTGCCCACTGAGAATTTTGACTTGAGATGTTGGAACACTATAACCCAATGTGTTACTTTGAGAAGTCCCTTCATTTTTTTGATTTGGCTTTGTTTAATGGGGAAAGTTGAGCAAGATCTTCATGAAGGATAGCCCATCAGAAGTCCAAACGGCTTTGCAGAGTTTCCATGGTCAATGACGTTCACAGAAGAAGGGTTGTAGTTACCCATGGATGTTCCGAAAACGACTAGCTGGCCAATGAACTGAGTTCCCTGAATATAAAATCAATCCTGAATTGGCAAAATGTATCCCGCTCTTTTTACAATTCAAGGAGTTGTAAAATTCCCCCTCTTTCTTCTTTACTAATAGCTTTAAAACTCTCTCCCTCCATCCCTCTCCCTCTTCCATCCCCCCACCTACCATCTATCTATGTCTGTCTGTCTGTCTGTCTGTCTGTCTATCTATCTACCTACCTACCTACCTACCTACCTACCTACCTACCTACCTACCTACCTACCTATCATCTATCTATCTATCTATCTATCTATCTATCTATCTATCTATCTATCTATCTTTTACGTGTATTGTGTTTGTATCCCCTTTTCCCCCTTGAGTTGTTCGCCGCCCTGAGTCCCTCCCGGAGAAGGGCGGCATACAAATAAACTAAATCTTAATCTTAATCTTAATCTTAATCTTAATCTTAATCTTAATCTTAATCTTAATCTTAATCTTAATCTTAATCTTAATCTTAATCTTAATCTTAATCTTAATCTTAATCTTAATCTTAATCTTAATCTTAATCTTAATCTTAATCTTAATCTTAATCTTAATCTTAATCTTAATCTTATCCATCCATCCATCCATCCATCCATCCATGCATCTATCTATCTATCTATCTATCTATCTATCTATCTATCTATCTATCTATCTATCTATCATCTATCTATCTATCTATCTATCTATCTATCTATCTATCTATCTATCTATCTATCTATCTATCTATCTTTTATGTGTATTGTGTTTGTATCCCCTTTCCCCCTTTTGATTTGTTCGCCGCCCTGAGTCCCTCCCGGAGAAGGGCAGCATACAAATAAACTAAATCTTAATCTTAATCTTAATCTTAATCTTAATCTTAATCTTAATCTTAATCTTAATCTTAATCTTAATCTTAATCTTAATCTTAATCTTAATCTTAATCTTAATCTTAATCTTAATCTTAATCTTAATCTTAATCTTAATCTTAATCTTAATCTTAATCTTAATCTTAATCTTAATCTTATCTATCCATCCATCCATCCATCCATCCATCCATCCATCCATCCATCCATCCATCCATCCATCCATCCATGCATCTATCTATCTATCTATCTATCTATCTATCTATCTATCTATCTATCTATCTATCTATCTATCTATCTATCTATCTATCTATCTATCTATCTATCTATCTATCTATCTATCTATCGTCCATCCGTCCTTATCCAACAAACAAATAAGAACCTTGGCAGCAACTCAGACTTTGACAGATAACAGCTTCTCCAGTGTTAGGAATGACGTTGAATCCTGCAAAACCAGGCTCCTCCCAGTCTCTCTTTAAATACTATCTTGAGAGGAGCCTAATTACAATCACCTGGGCCCAATTATCTTTGGTAACTGCGTAGCTGCTCTCTACGTCGATCTACCCGGCGTTGCCGGGCATCCAGGAACAACTCCCTTAGCTCCTCCCCACTACTCCAATGCATGACGTCCGGATCACACTCCCTTGTCTCCTCCCCACTGGTCCAAGGATCAGGCACCTCCTGGTGGCCAACCAGCCTCTCTGTGCCCTGCTCGGAGTCTGAACCCTGTCCAGGGTCCTCCACATCCTCCAGAGCTGACTCATAGGGTTCCACACTGTCGGAGTCTGGTGGCAGCTCCAATGGCTCCTGCTGGGCCACAACACCTGTGTATGTGCATGTATACACATGAACAAATTTAACTTAAATGCGGTAAATCCATGATCAATATTCCTCTTTCTGATTCTTCAGAAAAAAATGTCTCTTTTTGTGGGAGAGCAGGGTGGGGGGGGGATGACATATTTTGAGTACATGCCTTGTAAAATACATCACTGGAAATAAGGATCCCATATGGTGGACATACAATTAATTGAAATGTTGGAGTGGTTCAGAAATAAAGTAACTGGATTGCCTTTGCGAAATGTATACTCCAATCATTATTTTCTAAATGTAAAACCCATGGACTTAAATCAGCATGCGCCGATTTCGTGCACATTCCTGCCATACGGATCGATGCTTGCCCGTTTTCCCCAAGCATCTATCTATAAATCTTTCATCTACATCTCTAGTAATCCCCAAGTTTTATTTTTGGATTCTTGGAAAAATAACAACAGAACGTACCTGATTGTTTTGTTAAATTTGTGCCCTGTCTTTCAGCAAACGGGGCCTGATCTGCTAGACGATACAAGCTGTGATCGAAGTGATGTTTCACGCAAACCAAAAAAAAGAAAAGATGTACGATTGCAGAGAGAAATGTCATTTTGATCTGGCAATTCCCACCCTAACGTTTAAGAGTGGCTTTTGATGGGAGAGAGGGAACAAAGGCTGCATTTGAAAAAGAAGATCGTTACTGCAATTATCTGCATTGTATTATTCATTAGGTGTAATTCTCTGTTGTTTTGGAGAGAGGAGGAAAAACGCACATCCTTTATTGTGCAGGAATGAAACACCAGATGTAGCTCTCCAGCTGCATTTTGTTTGAAAAATTGGTGGTTTAAATGTACATTCATGCACCCTTCCTAGCCGATAAAAAGCTAACAATCATTGCGTTCCAGCATCTGTACCTGAATACTGTACTGAATTGCAAGCAGAAAACATCCCAATATACCCAATGTCAATGACTCCTCCACTGGGTCTTTTTTAAGATTAGGATTAGGTGACAGATCTATTTAATGACATGAGCCTCTTAAAAACCTGAACAACAAAGCTGTTCAGTTGGCGGGGATACTAATGGGGCCAAGAAAGCTTTGTGTTCAATTTCAGCGCCTTCTGTCTCTCTCATTAAGGCTTGATGAGGCCCCCTGCACCTTGATGATTCTAGCAGAAACTGATAATGCTCGCAAAACAATAGCAATAGCAATAGCAGTTAGACTTATATACCGCTTCATAGGGCTTTCAGCCCTCTCTAAGCGGTTTACAGAGTCAGCATATCGCCCCCAACAATCTGGGTCCTCATTTCACCCACCTCGGAAGGATGGAAGGCTGAGTCAACCTTGAGCCGTTGAGATTTGAACCGCTGAACTGCAGATAACAGTCAGCTGAAGTGGCCTGCAGTACTGCACCCTAACCACTGCGCCACCTCGGCTCTTGACCCCCCCCCCCAATCCTCTTCCTCTTCAGGGAATTGAAGGTGGGGAGGGATTCAGTCAAGAAGCATATTCCTCCTTTGAATAGTTTTTAATCTCATAAGCCCTCATAAGCAGTATCTCCAGCAAGGGTAGCTAAAGCACCAAGTGTTTAGAATACCTTGCCGCCTTTAATTTATCGTTCCCTTTCTTTGAAATGAGATTCTTAGTTTCAAATGCTGGTTTATTTATCAGCATTTACTACAGAGGTGGGTTCCTACCAGTTCGCACCTATTCGGTAGAACCGGTTCATCAAATCTACCGAACCGGTTAGAAGAGGTTCCACCAGCGGACCCGGAAAGCAGGCCACACCTACAGAAGAGGTTCCAAATTTTTTTGAAACCCACCACTGATTTACTAGCATTACATGATTTACTTAACAGAATTGGAAGGAGACCTTGGACCTCTTCTAGTCCTACCCACAAGTAGGAGACCCTATATACCCTTTCAGACAAATGGCTGTCCAGTCTCTTCTTAAAAACTTCCAGTGATGGAGCATCCACAAGTTCTGAAGGCAAGTCATTCCATTGATTTATTGTTCTGTCAGGAGATGTCACCCTATTTCTAGGGTTGGTTTGATAGCTTCCATCCATTGTTTCTTGTTCTACTTTCAGGTGCTTTGGAGAATAAATTGACCCCTTTTTGGCAGCTCCTCAAATATTGGAACACTGCTATCATGTCAGCCCTAGTTAGTGGTGGGATTCAAAAGTTTTTACTACTGGTTCTGTGGGCATGGCTTGGTGGGCGTGGCTTGGTGGGTGTGGCAGGGGAAGGATGCTGTAAAATCTCCATTATCTCCAGATCAGCTGGGACTCGGGAGGCAGAGAATAGATGGGGGAGGGACCAGTCAGAGGTGGTATTTACTGGTCCTCAAATATTGGAACACTGCTATCATGTCAGCCCTAGTTAGTGGTGGGATTCAAAAGTTTTTACTACTGGTTCTGTGGGCATGGTGGGCGTGGCTTGGTGGGTGTGGCAGGGGAAGGATGCTGTAAAATCTCCATTATCTCCAGATCAGCTGGGACTCGGGAGGCAGAGAATAGATGGGGGAGGGACCAGTCAGAGGTGGTATTTACTGGTCCTCAAATATTGGAACACTGCTATCATGTCAGCCCTAGTTAGTGGTGGGATTCAAAAGTTTTTACTACTGGTTCTGTGGGCATGGTGGGCGTGGCTTGGTGGGTGTGGCAGGGGAAGGATGCTGTAAAATCTCCATTATCTCCAGATCAGCTGGGACTCGGGAGGCAGAGAATAGATGGGGGAGGGACCAGTCAGAGGTGGTATTTACTGGTTCTCCAAACTACTCAAAATTTCTGCTACCAGTTCCCCAGAGCTGGTCAGAATCTGCTGAATACCACCTCTGCCTCTAATCCTTCTTTTCATTAAACTAGACATACCCAATTCCTGCAATCATTCTTCATATGTTTTAGCCTTCAGTCCCCTATTTAACTTTGCTGATCTTCTCTGCACTCTTTCTAGAGTCTCAACATCTTTTTTATAGCATGGCGGCCAAAACTGGATGCCATATTTCAATTGCGGTCTTACCAAGGGACTATAAAGTGATAGTAAGATTTCATGTGATCTTGTTTCTATCCCTCTGTTAATGCTGCCTAGGATTGCATTGGCTTTTTTGGAGGCTACTTAGGGAGAATATATTTCCCTCATGTGTAGGAGCTAACAATTGTCATTTTTATGGTGTCTTTTTAAACAGTGGCTTACTGACTAACCAACAGTTGGCTGAGTTCCTATGCTATGCAGCTTTCTTTACAATGATTGGGTTTATACAAAATATCAAGGCAAAATGAAACTAACCACATTTTGATTTAGCATGATAACATGGATTGTGTTAGCATAGAATGGAGGAAAGGAAAAATGTTATTTCTCTCTCCTTGGTTTATGATGTCATGCTGAAAGGCTGGTTTCAACTACAAGAACAGCTGAGTATCATAAAGTAGAGCTACCAGATTAGGGCTGCATAGATCAGAGCAGCCACTGAAAGGCAGTGAACCTCTCCGGAAAACTCCAGAAAATCTTTACTGCCATCTGTTGATTGTTCTGCAATCGAGATCTGGAAGCCATATTTACAAAGGGTATTGGTTTCAACCAGATTTTAATATTCTGTTGGGACCAGTTTTTAATATTTTGCTGCAACCAAAGACAGCGTCTATCAGAATGGTACACGCAGGTCGACTTCCCTTAATCTAAGAGCAAATGAAAGAGATGGAGGGATGCAGTGGTGGGTTGCAGGTGGTATGCCCCGGTACAGGCATACCGGAGCCTGCCCGGAGCACTGGGTACCGTTCTTGTACGGTGCTCCAGAGGGCCCACCTGCCCTCCCGAGCTACTTACTTGTACCTGAGCTCTTCGGCGCTTCCATGCACGGAGCACACGGTGCCTGCGCGATGCTCCGCTAAGCAGCTGGAGGGTCACGGAGGCTCGTGGAGGCATTGCAAGAGGTAAGGATGCACTGCATGCACTGCACATGTTCCTGTAGTGGACACTGGGCCCTGTTGTAAACGTACTGGTTGTAACGGGATCTGGAACCTACCATTGGGGTCATGGTGGAATTTTTCTATTTATATCATACATTTGTGTTCTGACCCCCCCTCTTCGCTAGTGCACAAACGACAGTCAGACAAAGCTTGTAAAAGAATGTCTTTATCAGTCCTGGCTCAAGCTGGCTGCGAACTCAAAATAAACATAGGTAAAGCCTCTTGCAAAAAGTTATACAGCAAATGCAAAACAAAAACTCTTACAGCAAACCAGGTTGACAGAAAGCAAATCACTTATCCAAGTGCCTCTTTGAATCATGAAACTGAACTCACGAACAAACAAACCATGAACCACGAACTACGAACGACGTTGACTTCTGCCACGAAGACGTGGCACCATCCGTCTTTTATCTGCAGAAGACGACCCTAACGAGCAACAGCTGCTCATTATTCCTACATCCCGACACAACTCACAGCAAGCTTCTGCTGAGTCACAACACCTTTCTACACAGGGTCATAATGTAATATAACACCTCTCTCTCTCTCTCTCTCTCTCCCTCCCTCCCTCCCTCTCTCTCTTTCTCTCTCTCTCTCCCTCTCTCTCTCTCACACACACACACACACAGACAGATACCAGACAGAAAAACAGACAGACAGACACATACACACACACATAGAGGCATGCACACGTGTACATGTTTGTATGTACACACACATACAAACACAGAGAAGGTATATGCCAGTTTGAGAGATTCTATTTATCTTTTCTTGCAACACAACTGAGCACCAGAATCTGGATAACTCCTCAAGTTAATGCACTGCATATAATCACCCAAAGTACAAGGTTTTGTGACAGCAATTCCTGACAGATGGCAATGTTCACCTGGTGGCTCCCAACAAGAATGAAATCAGCCCTGCAGGGCCCTTCTGGATAGACAATGTTAGCAAAGATAGCAGGCTTCCTTGTGGCTCCCCCCCCCCTACTCTTCTGTGGTCCTCCATTTGCAATTTTGTCATAAATAGAGTAAGACTGTCTCAAAAAAACTGGCTTACAACATAGCAGTAGACTTATATACCGCTTCATAGGCCTTTCAGGCCTCTCTAAGCGGTTTACAGAGAGTCAGCATATTGCCCCCAACAATCTGGGTCCTCATTTTACCCACCTCGGAAGGATGGAAGGCTGAGTCAACCCTGAGCCGGTGAGATTTGAACCGCTGACCTGCTGATCTAGCAGTAGCCTGCAGTGCTGCTTTTAACCACTGCGCCACCTTGGCTCAGTGAAGATAGCTTTTGCTCAGCACTTAGAAGAAGGGAAACATGACTTATTTAGTGCAAATCCCCACCCAAGCAGGAGGCCCTATCCCATTTCTGATAGACGTAGTCCAGTCTCTTCTTGAAAGCCTCCAGTGATGAAGCTCCCACAATTTCCGAAGGCAACTTCTGTTCCACTGGTTGATTGTTCTCACTAAGTTCCTCCTTATTTCTAGGTTGAATCTCTCCTTGGTTGGTTTCCATCCATTATTCCTTGTCTGGCCTTTAGGTGCCTTGGAAAGTAGTTGACCCCTTCCTCTCTGTGGCAGCCCCTCAAATATTGGAACACTGCTATCACATCTACCCTGGTCCTTCTCTTCACTAGACTAGTCATGTCCAGTTCCTGTAACCATTCTTCATATGTTTTCGTTTCCATTAACTACAAAAATGTGTCTACCACCATTTTATTCTCCAATCAAATATTATCTTTTTTAATTTTTATTTTATCAATTTCATATATACATTCACAATTATATGATCTCATACCTGTTATTAATAATATGTATTTATAACAATTTTTCCCTACAGTTGACAATATACTTGAAGATTGCTTTCTTACCATCCCATAGATCCATCTTATCTTACAACGGTCCTACTTCTTCTTCCCTCCCTCCCTCTTTCCTTCCCTCGTTTCTTCTCTCCTACTCTCCTTCCTTCCCTCCTTCCTTCCCTCCCTCCTTCCCCCTTCCCTCCTTCTCTCCTTCCCTACTTCCTTCCCTCCTTCCTTCCTTCCCTCCTTTCTTCTCTCCTTCTCTCCTTCCTTTCCCCCTTCCTTTCCTCCTTCCTTCCCCCTTCCTTCTCTCCTACATTCCCTCCTTCCTTCCCTCCTTCCTTCCCTCCTTTCTTCTCTCCTTCTCTCCTTCCTTCCCTCCTTCCTTCCCTCCTTGCTTCCCTCCCTCCTTCCCTCCCTCCTTCCTACCCCCCTTTCTTCTCTTTCTTCTCTCCTTCCTTCCTTCCTTCCTTCCTTATTTTTTAATCAAAGAGTGAGGCTTGTATAGTCTAAAATAAAAATGGTGGCCATGGCAAAGCTGTGTCCTGTTTACATTCCATCATGCATTCAAGAATAAAATTGTAGCGCACACTTTTGGGATAACAGAAGTTTGAGGTTTAGAGTTCCTATATGTGGACAATCACTGTTGGATTCTTGTCTGTTTCTGCTACTCACTGCTAGTAGAATTGATACGACGCAGGATATAGTCAAAGATGTAGCATATGATCCTGGCAATGTGCATGACAAGGGCTTGCATAACTTTAACTTGATGTAAACTTAGAGAAGAAATATAATCCTTGATTAAAGGCTATGAGGTTTCCTGTCAGGGAAGGATGTATATCCTCAGACAAGGTTGTCTAGTCAATTCCTGTTTCAATCCAACTTACATAAATATGGCAGTTTCCTCACAAATCAACAAAATAAGTTATTGGAGTTTCAGCTTATGGTTTAAAAAAAGCTCCTTAAAAAAGAAATGAAGACAGATTTTATGCATCCATGCTGTGTAGGGAAGTGAAGAATTTGTTTTGTGTCAAGTTCTTTCAAGCCAGAGCATATCAGGGCTGACAGGTAGAAATTTCCATCATTATCCTCTGTATTACGGTCTAGGCTATCTTGAAAGAAATAGATTTGACCTTCACCTTGAATGTGACAACCTTCAGCCTGATGGAACAAAACATAATGTATATATTCCTGAACAGTTAAATGCCTTTGTCCTTCCATCAAAGCAAAGCAATAATACAAGCCATGCAAAATTAAACTCTAATGTTCTTCCAACTATTTTAAAAATGAGTTGGAACTTTTCTCCATTCAGCTCATATTTATTGATCTGTTTGCTAGTGAATTTGTAAACCTACATTTATTCTTATAGATGTTTGCCTGGGTACAGGTTTAATTAAAATAATACACAGTTCAATAAAAACCATGCATCATAATGAAACCAAGAAGCAGTCATTCCAATGAGCTGATACTTTAAAAAAGGCTGGCTTTATTTTAATTTCTTAGATTTATATCATAACTTTCCTCTCGTTAGTTCAAGATGGATTTATCCTCCGTTGCTCAAGCACCTAAAACCTCCCATTTTCATGAGGACGTGAAGTGGGTTTTCCCAATACTCCCTGAACACCTTAACAACCATTTTACTAACAACTGTAGGGATTCACTTAATAACTATGGCCAGAAAGGTTGTAAAATGAAATGCAGCAAAACTCACTTAATTTCTTGCTTAAGAATGGACATTTGAGGCCCAATTGCAGTTGTAAATTGAGGACTATCTGTATAGAAACCTGTTGTGGCCCAGCAGGAGCCGTTGGAGCTGCCACCAGACTCCAACAGTGAGGGGCCCTATGAGTCAGCTATGGAGGATGTGGAGGACCCTGGACAGGGTTCCGACTCCGAGCAGGGCGCAGAGAGGCTGGTTGGCCACCAGGAGGCACCTGAGCCTTAGGCCAGTGGGGAGGAGACAAGGGAGAGTGATCCGGAAGCCAGCAGTGAGTTGTTCCTGGATGCCTGGCACCGAAGAGCTAATAGGCGTCAGGAACAGTTGCGCAAGTACAGGAGGTAATTGCACTCAGCTGGTGGTCATTAGGCTCCTCTCCAGACTATAAAAAGACTGCTTGTGCACACGCCCCTCTTGCAGAAGTCAATGCATTGACTAAAAGTTGGAGAACTTTTGTAACTAGCTTGGCAGGCTGGATTGCTGCCAAGGTTTGTCTGAGTTGCTGCCAAGGTCCTTATCTGTTTGTTATGCTTGGCTTTCAGCCATCGAGGTTTCGGTTTCTTGCTAATAAAGTACATTCCAGTTAAGCTTGTCTCGGCATTCGTTACTGGACGGAGGAGGGGGTCAGAACAGAAACCCTATTACTTTTTTACCGACATGGCACATGTGATGCATGCAAAAACAAAAAGGGTGGGGCTACAGTCCTTGCTGCCATCTTGATTTGGCCCTCTTCTCAGATTCCCTCAGTGAACAGGATACAATTCATTTGAAGAGCTTCTGCTTTGTATTCTCCTCTTCAGAAACTGGCTGATAGAAAAAACTAGAAACACACACACACACTACTCAGTTGGCATCTTTATTTTAGAAATATAAACCACCGATCATCAATCCATTATGTAATAAACAGTCAATGCCCACCTTTGGTTTATTTGGATTCTTCACCACTTCAATATTCACTCTGAAGCACTTTCCATTACGCATCACCTATTTTCCCATCAACTAACTGTGACATTTAACTTAATCATTTTAACTAATTTATGGTCTTACCAGTGGTGGGATTCAAATAATTTAACAACCGGTTCTCTGCCCTAATGACCAGCTGGGTAGGCGTGGCTTGGTGCTCATGTGACTGGGTGGGTGTGGCCAACTCAATGTCACTCAGGTCAATGGTCGCTTCGTCTTAGCCGTTACAACGGAATAAGGGTTAACCGGAGAGGCAGTTTCTGTAAGCAGGTCAATAAAGATTAGGCTAGAAACAACACCAGAATGTTTCCTTCCTGCCTTCCTTACAGGATTAGCCCTGGAAAGTGGGGAAAAAACAAAAGGAGATTTCTTCCAACAACCGATTCTCTGAACTGCTTAGAAAGTTACCAATCGGTTCTCCCGATTAGGTGCGAACCGGCTGAATCCCACCACTGGGTCTTACCTACAGGTATTAGACTATAATGAGAAAGAGCAATGAAGAACAACAACAACAACCCCCCCCCAAATTCTGAACCCCCATAAAACTGATGCTACCATGCAATTTCTTAAACAATTCAGCCTCCATGCGAAAAAGACAGGAAGTATATAATCTTGAATTGAAGACCTTTTCAAATCCCTTCAAACTGGTAGCATTCTGTGCATTTTTATACAGTAATATTTTTTTTTAAAAAAAGCAAAATAAATGTTAAAATAATCCGGGTCCTTGGAAAGCTTGATGGTTTTTATTGTTTTTCTTTGGGGTTTTTTTTGCTCAAAGTTAGTAAATCAGTCTCCTAGCTGTTGAACAAATGACTCTTTAGATAGCTTGTAAACATAGAGCCCTCTAGTAGACATATGCCAGCCAAAAGGAAATCATGCAGTTACTCACAGGAGTATACCTACTCAATTGACTGAATACAGTATAAATTCTAGCTGATGGATTTACATAGCCATTTTTTTAAAGCATTAATGTTAGCATAACAACTGGCTCTTCATATTAAAGAAACCCCGGAGTGCCATCTTGCACCGAAGACTAGGGAACGAATGTTAATTAAGAGATACTTATTATAGAAGATGCCTTTTTAACATATAAGCTTTCTGAACATTCGCTATTTATAATATCCCGTAATTAGGAGAACAAATGATGAAAGAAGAATAATCCCGTGCAGATCAATATTTCAGTCTTTCATCATCAGAGCAGGCTCTTCGGATAATGAAGTGTCCACATTAGAAGCTGCTCGTTTTAACCTGTGGAGGAATAAGTGAATGTTGTGGCTCGTAAGAATGTGTATATGGTGGCACTTTTGCTGCCATCTTCAATTACATTTTATCAATTTCTTAGAGTGTGGAAACCAGCCAACCTTCTCCATTTTTCTTGGCGATAAAACTGTAACCCTTAAACTGCCAAACTGGGATTTATTAACATACTTATGACAAGGGATTCTTAAATCATTCAGAATAGATCAGAGGTGGGTTCCTACCAGTTCGCACCTATTCGGTAGAACCAGTTCATCAAATCTACCGAACCAGTTAGAAGAGGTTCCACCAGTGGACCCGGAAAGCAGGCCACACCTACAGAAGAGGTTCCAAAAAATTTTGAAACCCATCACTGGTCCTTGGATATGATTATTCTACACCATCATGCTCATATTTATAAAACTCAGTGCCTCTGTGAAAGGTAAGGATGACTACTGCGTTTGTGGTGCAATCAGAACATTGCATGTGTTGAAGTTGTTTTAACGCAAACCAAAGATGCCTTTTAAAAAACAAGTTGACATCCTATTCTTATGCATGCCAGTGCTGTGTGTGAGGTAATTGTCAGATGGTTCTGACAAGTGTCGTCAGCATCTTCATATCCGGTCACATGGGCGGCAAGCCACTCCCATCCGGTCACATGGGCGGCAAGCCACTCCCACAAAGGAGGCCACACCCACAGAGTAGGTTCGAACAATTTTTGAAACTCACCACTGGAATAGATTAATCAATAAAGATGATTAATTAATCTAATGGATGATTTTGCTAGAGATGGAAGAACGACCATTTATTTATATAGGCACATCTCCAAGTCTGAATATATGAAAGTAAATAAATCCTATCTCCATCAGCCAATGTCTGGAACAATTAGGATTATTATATCTGCAGCCTCCTCCTTCTCTTCTTTTGGGAGGAAGGCACAATTATGTTATTACTTCTTTTGCAGGAAAAATAATACAAACATCGGTTCCATGATGTGGGTGCTATAATCCCAGGAAGCTCATGGGTACAATCTTTAGAAGATTCAGAATTCATATTCAACCCATGGACTGTTCATCCTGGAATCATCTCCTTAAAAGTAATTCTGAAATTCACCAAGAACAGTAAGATTCCTGCAGGAGAAACATAGCATCTTATAGGAAAGGGAGGAGTCCCTGCAGATTTTATATTGCTGGTCGTTGCCAACTATAGGGAGAAGCATTCATCTCAATGCTTCTCTGCTCTTTGAAGATGTTTCCAAGGTCATGTGACCAGCATGATGTCACACCGCACTCTTTCCTCCCCATTGAAGTGGTACCTATTTATCTACATTATTTTTCAGAGTATAAGACGCATCAAGGTTTTGAAGAGGCAAATTAAAAAAAAAAGGTTTTGCCCTCTGCAGACCTCCAAAAAATGGCCCATTTTTCATGAAAATGGGCCCGTTTCCCCCCCCAAAAAAGGGCATGCATAGTCTTTAGGAGGCTTATAGAGTGCTACTGTGGGCTGGGGGGGGGCATGGATCGAGGTGGCACAGTGGTTAAATGCAGCACTTAAATACTTCAGCTGACTGCAGTTCTGCAGTTCAGCGGTTCAAATCTCACCGGCTCAGGGTTGACTCAGCCTTCCATCCTTCCGAGGTGGCTAAAATGAGCACCCGGATTGTTGTTGGGGGCAATAGGCTGACTCTGTAAACCGCTTAGAGAGGGCTGAAAGCCCTATGAAGCGGTATATAAGTCTAACTGCTATTGCTATTGCTATAATTGAGCAAAAAATGACCAATTTTTCGCTCGTTTCTGCCCTCCCCAGCCCGCAGAGCATTCTGAAAGCCTCCTAAAGGCTATGCACAACCGTTTTGGTGAAGGGGGCAGGGTTGCGGGAGGCAAAAAATGCTGTATTCAGTGTATAAGATGCACCCAGATTTTCAGCCTCTTTTTTGAGGGAAAAAGGTGCATCCTATATGGTACTTGCATTTTCACAGATTTAAACTGCTAGGTAGGCAGGAAGTAGGCGAAGATGGGCACTCATGTTTGGCTCTGAAACCTGACATAACGGCTTCCCACTAGACATAGCAAAAATTCCTTCCCATTATGAATCAACTTATTTCTTTACACAGTATTCTAAATTAATTGTAAAGCATGTTTTCCAAATGAAAACATGAAAAGTCTTGCTGGTTTGCGGTTTATGAGATTTCAACCCTGTGTTGAATTTGCAAAAGCTCAAAAGACTCGTGGTCTTTGCAGTATTATTAATAATGTGAACTAACAGCTGTAAGCTTTTCACAGTGGATATTTATGATATGTTTATGATATTAGGGCTTTCAGGTAAAATTTGTTGTAGATACTTTATTTCGTAGTCTAGCACATGGGACGTCAGTGAATATGATCCCCAGGGGCTTGTGCAAACTTGTAAAGTGAGTGAAAACAAAGACCAAGACCATGATATTCTTCTCTCAAATGGAGGATGCAAATGCAGAACTGGAATACCATTATCCAGTATTCTGATTCAAAATAAAAGATTTCGAAACAACATTAGGCTATCCTAAAAGAACCATTTTTAAAAAAATAACATTTCTGTTTTTAGATGGTGACTTCACAGAAGATAATAAAATCTAAAGAACGATCTCAGATGTTATACACACACATATTGTCTATGTTTTATTTTTGTTTACATTGAAGCAGAGATGTAATAGCGATAGCAAATAGCAGTTAGACTTATATACTGCTTCATAGGGCTTTCAGCTCTCTCTAAGCGGTTTACAGAGTCAGCATATCGCCCCCACAGTCTGGGTCCTCATTTCACCCACCTCGGAAGGATGGAAGGCTGAGTCAACCTTGAGCCGGTGAGATTTGAACCGCTGAACTGCAGATAGAACTCAGCTGAAGGGGCCTGCAGTACCGCACCCTAACCATTGCACCACCTCGGCTCTTAAACTTTAAAACAGGGGTGTCAACCAGTGGTGGGATTCAGCCAGTTTGCACCTATTTGGGAGAACCGGTTGGTAACTTTCTAAGCAGTTCGGAGAACCGGTTGTTGGAAGAAATCTCCTTTTGTTTTTTTCCACTTTACAGGGCTAATCCTGTAAGGAAGGCAGGAAGGAATCATTCTGGTGTTGTTTCTAGCCTCATCTTTATTGCCCTGCTTACAGAAACTGCCTCTCCAGTTAACCCTTATTACCATTGTAGCAACTAAGGCAAAGTGCCCATCGACTTGAGTGACATTGACTTGGCCACACCCGCATGATCACATGACCACCAAGCCCCGCCTACCCAGATGGTCATTAGGGCAGAAAACTGGTTGGTAAATTATTTGAATCCCACCACTGGTGTCAACCTCAAGGTCCATGGGCCAGATTTGGTCCATGGCATGCTTAGATCTGGCCAGTGGAGATGTCCTGGAGACAGCAAAGGACTCG
This sequence comes from Thamnophis sirtalis, assembly GCF_051295495.1. Lineage (NCBI taxonomy): Eukaryota > Metazoa > Chordata > Lepidosauria > Squamata > Natricidae > Thamnophis > Thamnophis sirtalis. Next base: position 5,062,345 of record NW_028261387.1, read on the forward strand.
CGGTGAATCTGCCAGTGAAAACAGCGCTTAGGAAGGTCATGTGCGATCCTCCCGAGCTCTGATTTTGCTGGCAGAGGGTTGCAGGAGGCTGTCACAGCCAGAAACGGAACTTGGAAGCCTGTTTTCGCTGGCAGAGCACTTGGGCCACTACAGGCACCCCCAACACAAGTGACATTGAGCTGGCCATGCCCACCCCATCCCCCCAAGGTCAAATACAACCCTGATGCAGCCCTCAATGAAATTGAGTTTGACACCCCTGCTCTAAAACAAAAGGTAGTCCTCAACTTACCACAGTTCGTTTGGCAACATTTTGAAATTAAAACAGCACTGGAAAAAAAATCACTTTTGACCATTTTTCATACTTAAGACACTTGCAGACTCCTCATGGTCATGTAATTCAGATGCTTGGCAACTGACTCAGAGGTGCGTTCCTACCAGTTCTCACCAGTTCGGTAGAACCGGTTCATCAAATCTACCGAACCGGTTAGAAGAGGTTCCAGCAGAAAGCAGGCCACACCTATAGAAGAGGTTCCAAAAAAATTTGAAGCCCACCACTCACTCTCTCTCTCTCTCTCTCTCTCTCTCTCTCACACACACACACACACACACACACACACACACACACACACACAAAGACTCACAGAGAGAGAGAAAGAGAAAGAAAGGAAGAAAGAAAGAAAGAAAAAAGAAAAAAAGAAAGAAAAAGTGTGAGAGAGATGAAAGAAAAAAAGGAAAAAGGGACAGAGAGACAAAAGGAAGGAGAGAGAGAGAGAGAGAGAGAGAGAGAGAGAGAGAGAGGGAGAAAGAAAGAAAACACATGGCCGGCAAGCCACTCCCACCAGGTCACATGGCCGGCAAGCCACTCCCACAAAGGAGGCCACACCCACAGAGTAGGTTCAAAAATTTTTTGAAACCCACCACTGAACTGACTCATATTTATGACGGTTGCAGCGTCCCCGGGGTCATGTGATCATCTTTTGTGACCTTCTGACAAGCAAAGTCAATGGCCAAGCCAGATTCACTTAACAATCGTGTTACTATCTTAACAGCTGCAGTGATTCACTTAACAACTGTCCAGTTTACCAACAGAAATTTGTGCTCCATTGTGGTTGTATGTCAAGGATTACCTGTGCATTACATTACATTCAGGTGGAAGGTATCAGATCTTCTTCAAAGCCACTAAAGATATTCTCGGAGATGTTCTGGGATAATGGAGTGAAAGGAGAATGTTTGCTTTCATTTGTCTGATCACATCAAGCTGTACATTTACTGAAGGATGGTAATGCTTTGTTTCCCTTTCCTAAAAAAAATTACCTTTGAATGGGGGAGGGCTGCTTTAGGTTCTCCAAGAACATGGTAATGAAGATAGAGGGGTTGAGTGAGACAGACGGTAGTCACAGAGATGGATGAGAGAAGGCAGATTCTTGTTGCAAGCAAGTGTCCGTCAGGGGGAAGAGAAACTACTGCTGTCATTGTTGCATCACTGAAAATGCCCCCGGATGAGATTGTGTGGGATGGGATGGGAAGCGCATCTCCTGGAGTCTTTTATGACTGGGGTAGTTTAACAAAACTTGTACTGATCAATTGATCGGTTATAAATGATGTAGAATATACAGTTGAGCAGAGAGAGAGACACACACACAATGTTTCTGCTCTTCTTGTCTTATACTGATGGACACAACTATACCCAACAATGATGGGAGCCAGAAGTTAGATCTAAATATATGAAGAGATAACTGGGTGATTAATGATACACAATTCTTTAACAATGGCTACAACTAAGTTACTTCCTTCACATCTTAAACTTGGGAATATGAACCTTGGTGACATCCAGATGCTTTATATTACATATTCCAGAATTCCAGGAAATGACATATAGTTATCAATAGCAATAGGAATAGCAGTTAGACTTATATACCGCTTCATGGGCTTTCAGCCCTCTCTAAGAGGTTTAAAGAGTCAGCATATTGCTCCCAACAACAATCTGGGTCCTCATTTTACCCACCTTGGAAGGATGGAAGGCTGAGTCAACCTTGAGCCGATGAGATTTGAACAGCCGAACTGCAGAACTGCAGTCAGTTGAAGTAGCCTGCAGTCCTGCATTTAACCACTGCTCCACCTTGGCTCAATTTCCTGGCTGGGCTCACAGACTCTATACAAGAGGTCCCACTAGGCAATAGACTGGTAGTTTGTGGCACATTAGGAACTGGGCTGCACAGCTGGAGGTGAATGGCAGGTGAGCAAGTGAAACCAAAACCATCCCCCCCCCCCCAGTCTGTGGAAAAATTGTCTTCCATGAAACCAGTTTAGGGGTGGGTTCCAGCCGGTTCTAACCAGTTCGATAGAAGGGCTTCCAGAAATCTACCATACTGGTTAGAAAAGGTTAGACACGGAGCGCATGCCCTACCCCCCTCGCTTGCTTGCCCCGTCCATTCTGTCGCTGCTCACGGGTGGTAGCTTGTGCAGTGCGGCCAGCCTCCTAGGACCTCCCCAAACATGACTAGGAGGCATGGCCACCAGCAAAGCATGGGGGCATTCCAGGGCATCCCTGCCCCCCACTGATTCCCCGCCTCCCTTCCTAGCAAAGTTTTCCAAGGTGTGGTTTTCCTCCCATCCCTTGTGTCCAGCTCCCGCTGAGCTCCGGTAAGGAGGAGAAGAGCTTTTGCAGAGTGAAGAGGAGGAGGAGGGAGGAGACGCAGGCATGGGGCCATGCCAACTGGGCAACCGGAAACTGGTGGAGGCAGGAAGGTTCTCGGGAGCACCGAGAACCTTCCTGCCTCTGCTCGACTTCGTGTGTTCCTCATGATTGCAATAGATGCCCAGAAGTGGCTTTTGTGGCTAATGGAGTTTGGGCTTCCAGCTCGACAGCCCCCACAGCTTCTGGACGTCTATTGCAGTCATGAGGAGCACGTGAAGTCCAGCAGAGGCAGGAAGGTTCTTGGTGCTCCCCAGTCGCTTTCCTGGTTTCCCAGAGCGCCGAGAACCTTCCTGCCTCTGCTGGACTTCACGCTCTTCTCTTCGCGCAAGTGAGCGAGTGAGGGAGGGAGGATCAGGCTGCCTGATTCTCGCTCTCTTGCCCACCGGGCTGCCTCAGCATGGCTCTGGCTACCTCCGTCCTTATGCGCCTGGCAGCTGTGGCAACATCATCAAGACGAAGTCCAAGAGCACCGAGAACCTTTCTGCCTCTGCTGGACTTCGTCTTGATGATATCGCCGCAGCTGCCGGGCATGGAACAATGGAGGTAGCCAGTGCGGCACTGAGGCAGCCCGGCGGGCGAGCCAGCAAGCGAGCGATGGAGGATCAGGCTCCCTGATCCTCATTTGCTCACCTGGCAGACTGCCTCGGCATGGTTCTGGCTACCTCCGTCCATCCACACCCAGTAGCTGCAGCGACATCATCAAGACAAAGTCCAACGGAAGCAGAAAGGTTCTCAGTGCTTCCAGAGAAGAGTGTGAAGCTTCTATGCTTAATTTTATGTTAGCGCTATTAGCATTATATAAACTTGTTTGAGATGGGTGGCCATAGAAATTGAAAAATAAATAAATAAACATTAGGTTTATTTATCCTTTCTGTGATAGGACTCTTTTGGAGTTTCATGTTAAAAATGTCTGCCTTGTTCCCAAATGTAACTCTAGGCTCCAGCCAGGTCTGATTTAAAGCAAGGTTGTCTAACTTTGGAAACTTTTAAGATCTATGGACTTCAACTCCCGGGAACGCTGGATGGGAAATTCTAGGAGTTGAAGTCCACCAGTTTTAAAATGCCAAGGTTGGACACCCCTGGTTTAAAGTGAAAAAAGGCAGTGCTTTCAAAGACACTTCCCTGTATTATCTGTGCACAATTCGAAGAAAATCTCCTTCCCAAGGGAGATTTATAGCCTCCTGAGAAGCTGCTTGAAGTTCACACAGGAGAGGGTAAGCATTTATCTTGAGAAAGAGCTTTTCCTCACAAATGTGGTGGGACAATAATAAATGGAACAGGGTTTCCAGCAGCTGCCTTTTGTTTTCACCGCATTTTGATCGGCAGTTGTTTTTTCAACCTCCTCCTCTTGTTGTGAAAGGGAAGAAGTCTCCTTGTTTTTAATTTTGGACTGAGACTAAAACTGTGTGGATCCCGATTGGAATGTAGGTAGAGTCCTTGACTTATGATCATTTGTTTAATGACTGCTTGCTTGCACTGAATTGCTTGCACTCATTTTTCACCCTTATGACCATTGCAGAATCCTTGTGGTTACCTGATAAAATTCAGACCCTTGGCGAGTGGCATGTATTTATAATGGTCATGTTGTCCTGGGGGTGGGGTCATGTGATCACATTTTGCAAGCAAAAGTCAACGGGGAAGCCAGATTCACTTAGCAACTTTGGCTAGAAAGGTTGTAAAATGGGGCTAAACCAGGGGTCCTCAAACTATGGCCCGCGGGCCAGAGATGGCCTGCCGAAGCAATTAATCTGGCCCGCGTGGGACCACGAGGCTGCCCCGCCCACATTGCACCACCTACCCCCCCCGCCAGCCCCCACCCTCCCTCTGGAGGTCGAGGAGGCCAAAAACAGGATGCATGGGCCCGTTTTTGGATGGCAGAATGGCACCGGAGGCCAAAAATGAGACAGGCAGAGGCCCCCGCCGCTTCTAAGCCTGCCAGCCTGGCCACTTTACCTGCTGCCTGGCTGCCTGCCTGCTCTTTGCATCCATCACATGGGAGAGGTGCTAATTCTGCCTCCTCATACGTGGCCCCTTTTTTTTTCCTTTATGCTTTTAATGTTTTTTTTTAAAAAATATATTTATTGTGTCTCGACCAGTGTTTCTCAACCTTGGCAACTTGAAGATGTCTGGACTTCAACTCCCAGAATTCCCCAGCCAGCAAACGCTGGCTGGGGAATTCTGGGAGTTGAAGTCCGGACATCTTCAAGTTGCCAAGGTTGAGAAACACTGGTCTAGAATATCTTTAATGGTTTTATTTAATATTACTGCTGAGATTTGTGTGTTTGTGTAGTGAATTCACTATAGAAATAAACACGAAATCTGGCAAAGCTGCCTTGCACCAACCTCTCCTGCCCATAGAAAAGCAACCACTTTGAGACACGTAAAATTTATAACATTTTTTTTGCTTTTCTATGGCTAGGCCAGGTTGGCGCAAGGCAGTTTTGCTAGATTTTGTGTGTTTCTGTGTCATACCTGGTTGTTTAGATAATTGTGGTTCCTGGTTCTGTGAGCTTCCTGGCACTGTCCTTTATAATTTCCCACAATGCCTTGATGGTTTTTATCCCAGTGGCTTTGTCTTTCCTGTCCTTAGGGTTAGGGAAAAAAACTGGTTTCCTCTGCAGTCTTTTGGGGGAAATTGTTATTTTTTTAGTGTTTTCCTGGCACTGTCATAGTTTGTGTGTGGGGGTGTGTAAAATCCCGCAGTTATCTACACATTAATAATGATCAAGTACTAATAATATTTCCTTATACAGTTTAGTGGCCTTTCCTTACATAATTGGTGTTTTCTTTCATACTTTTAGATTTCTAATTTCTGTTTCTGTTAGTTAGCAATTGATAAAACAAATCCCACGTGAAAAAATATTCGAAGCCTTCTTGATTTTAATTGTCAATTTATTCATTCCTGCACATTCTAATATTTATTCATTTTCATATCTTTGTTTTTCCACTGTTGTGCAAACACAATTCCAGCAGCTGTGTAAAATTAAATATGTATTGTATTCCTAAATGCCCAACCAAATATTACTGGTTTTAAATCCATATCGTGCTTTACCATTGCTTCTAACCATGACACCACTAACTCTTGAATAGCTACTTGGTCTGTCCTAAGTACTGAACCTAATTCACTGTTTTTTGAACTAAGGAATAAATTCCAGAAAAAGAAATCTGTATTGCTCTGTGAATCTACCTATGACATTCATTCTTGATCTAACTTCTTAGATGAAAAACTATATCTTTCCTGTTTGTTGGGGGACGTCCTTCCTGAAAAGACTGTACATTGTTGAGTGAAAACAGAGGTCCCTTCTGTTACCTGCAGTGTAGTCCTCAGCTTACAACCACAATCGAGTCCAATATTGTTTTATTTCTTCTTCAGTTAGTATTATTTAACAGGATGAAGAGGCAACAGAATATGACCACTAGGACAGTCATCTTTCCTATGTAAGTAGCTGTTTTATTGCTTTGTGTGCTTGTTTAGTAGTGCAAGCAATTAAAGTCTTCCTTTCTGTATCTCTTTGTGCAGGCCATTCATTGGAGCAAGGTGGTCAGTGGGTGACTTCAACACACAAAAGGACAGTAACCTTCCTTTTCTATTGTTTTGTGTGCTGGTTTCATCCTAATGAAGTGCATGCAGCTATTTATACGGAGCTGTCAAGCAGGGCGACCAATAGGTGTGCTTCTGACAGGCCACGTTCAGCCAGCCGCACCTTAGCCAATCAGGCGCGGTTTGGCTGTTGCCGGCTATCAGTAAGTGCAAGGACTAAACACAAAGCAGGCCACACCTATAGAAGAGGTTCCAAAAATTTTTGAAATCCACCCCTGAACCAGTTCCTGGTGTCGACTGGGGACCACCATCTGAAAGGCACTTCCCAGCTTACTCTCAGCTAGATATTCATCTCTGATGGGGAAATGCTATCACAAATCCTTAATCCCATGCAGTGGTGGGATTCCAAATATTTTCCTACTGGTTCTATGAGGGCCTACATTGCACACATGCTTGCACTTTGCACACATGCACAGCCCTAAAGGCCGCCCTTGGTGTCAGTGCTGGTGAGCTGAGCTGTTTTTTTTTAAAGCTGCGCTGAGGAGTGACAATCCACTGTGCTGCACAAATCAGCTGAGCTAAAAAACTTAGCAAAGGGAATGAAGTACAGGGAACAACGGGGGCGAGGCCAACCAGTGGTGATATTTGCCGGTTCTCCGAACTACTCAAAATTTACGCTACTGGTTCGCCTGAACTGGTCTTAACCGACTGAATACCACCTCTGATTCCATGTTTTTATGGCATCTGTTTTCTGAAGCAAAGCCAGGAATTTTCTTGTCTGAACAATGAAAGAAACATGATATGGAAGAACTACAAAATTTAGCTTTCTGGCAGCAGAATGGGCTACCAACCCTATTAGGTGTGATAGGAAACAGCTTCAAATCTGAGAGGTTCAGACTGTAAAAACTGCAGGTGCGGTTTTTGCAGATTTTTTTCTTTCTTTGCTACTTTGGATTTGAAAAGATAACCCCCATCTCTCATATTTACTTGAAACAGAGGAACAATGAATGAATGAATGTAAAAATGTCAGATAAAGGTAGTATGTCTATCTGCTGTCTAAAGAACCGAAGTGCTCTGTTGAGTAGCTACTAAAACCAATCATCTTTCAAGTAATCATCAGGGGAAAAAAAGAGAAATGAAGAATTGCCAAAAATTAAGCCTCCAATATCCCAACCAATTCCAGATTGAATTCCTCTTCCAGCTTTTCAGGCGGGTTCCATTCCAATATTCTACCTGATATTTAATCTCTTTGGGGCTGATATAATCCCAATAATCCTTTGAAATTGGTTCGATCTTAAGCAGCATGCAGGTAAAAATTCTACTGTTTCTTTATTTTCAGATTTAATCATTATGGAGGAAACTTAATAAAAGGGTAATCTTTCTGAGACTCCGTGCTGTAGCAGGGCACACAACAGTGTGCAATACTTTGGCCGGGGGACAAATTGAGGGATAGTTCAGCACAATCACCCTACTATCTTTTTGAGATAGAATTTTTATTGACCTTGAGAATGCCAGCACGAATACGTTTTCTTTGTTTTTCTGGCCCAAGACAGGCATTTTTAAAAAGCTCTTTTAAAGGAGAATAAAGATAAAAGATTGTACCAGGCATATGATAAAGGAATTAAAAAGGCATTTTTTTTTAATGTAAGGAAAAGGCTGAGCTGGCACCTCTTTGTTTAAATTTTGATGGCATTTGGCACCTTTGGGGCAATCCATCTGCTTTCGTGTGATTATGGCAGACTTGTGTCTCAGAGCTGGCTTCGTTCAGAAGCATCTTTCCACCGTGACTACTGGTTTGAATGACATCTTGGCATTTGATTACCTTCAGAAGTGGAAATCTCCCATTCGGTCTCATTCATCAGCCTCTGGTGGTTGAGAAGGACTCAGTGTTCCAAAAGAAACATATCTGACCCTGCAAAGAGATCAATAAGTATTTTCTCACTTGAAAAAAAAATGTAATCAAAAGGTATCGGAAAAAGCTACCCATCCAAAACTATAATACTAGTGTTCTGACCCCCCTCGTTCCACACCAACACACTCCAAGCCAAAGATACTTTATGCAATTTATTAACAGACAGACAGGTCCTTGGCAGCAAACCAGCACAGATAAACTTGGGCAGCAATCCAGCACAGATAAGCCGTGGTAGCAATCCAGCCTGCCAAGCTCACAATAATGTTCTCGAACATTAATTCCTGCATTGACTTCTGCAAAAGGGGCATGTGCACAAGCAGTCCTTTTATAGTCTGGAAAGGAGCCTAATGACCACCATCTGAGTGCAATTACCTCCTGTAACTGTGCAACTGTTCCTGACGACTATTAGCTCTTTGGTGCCGGGCATCCAGGAACAACTCACTGCTGGCATCCGGATCACTCTCCCTTGTCTCCTCCCCACTGGTCCAAGGCTCAGGTGCTTCCTGGTGGCCAACCAGCCTCTCTGCGCCCTGCTCAGAGTCGGAACCCTGTCCAGGGTCCTCCACATCCTCTAGAGCCGATTCATAGGGCCCCTCACTGTCGTAGTCTGGTGGCAGCTCCAACGGCTCCTGCTGGGCCACAACAACTTGCATTGATATAGCTCAGATATTAGTAATATCTTTTGTAAACATTTCTTCACTTTTTAGATTGCAGGGAAATGACCATGTTTCCCTGAAAATAAGATAGGGTCTTATTTTCTTTGGAACCCCAAAATAAGCACTTGGCCTTATTTTTGGGGAGGTCTTGTTGTTTTTGAGGTGCAGGAGGCAGCGAGTGTGATCACCTCATGGCTGCTGCTGTGTTGCAATATTTTTGGGAGGGTTTATTTTTGGGGGAGGACTTATTTTAGCACATGCGTTCATAAGCCTGATTGGGCTTATTATCCTGGGAGGTCTTATTTTCGAGGAAACAGGGTATTGTGATTAACAAATTTTGCTAGGAAACTCTGAAGATATTGCTACTTTCATTCCCCCCTTCCTTCTAATATCCAAACATAAAATCGCTAAAATGCATTGAAATATTAAAAAGAACTTTTAAAAAAGCATCAAATAAATATGTAAAAGTGAGAACAATAACAATCCATAATTGCTAATGGAAGCAGTTAATAAAAGCTCTATCAGAATGCTAGAAGGTGGACTGTATTATAGCAGTGTTTCTCAATATTGGTATCTTGAGGATGCATGGACTTCCCTAACCAGCATGGGGAATTCTGGGAATTAAAGTCCACTGTTCATCAAGTTGCCTAGACTGAGAAACACTGCTATATACAATCCACCTTATCTTGCCACAGCCAGAGGAGGGAAATACAAATGTTACAGAACTCAGTAACAGAATTGTCAACGCCTGGAACGCCCAACCTGACACTGTGGTTTCTCCCCCAAACCCCCAAAACTTTACCCTTAGACTGTCTACTGTTGACCTCACCCCATTCCTAAGAGGTCTTCAAGGGGCGTGCATAAATGAACGAGCATGCCTACCATCCCTGTCCTAATATTCCTTTGTATTTTTATCAATTTCATGCATTCATAATCCTGTTTATGCATATATCTATTATCTAATACATGCTTGAGGAAATAAATAAATAAATAAATAAATAAATAAATAAATAAATAAATAAATAAATAAATAAATAAATAAATAAATATTAAGTCATGTCCCCATGTATGGGATTTTACATCCACCCCCTTGCAAGTAGTGGGATTCCTCTATTGTTTATACAACGTATGTCCTCTGTTGTGTGTGCAGCTGCAAAGACTACCACGACACACCACATAACTGGTTTCGTGCTACCTCACAGCACAATAAAGATGAAACCAGTCATGTGGTCCCTCCTGGGGGGTCTATATAACTGAAAATATAATTATGTGTTTGTATGTATGTGCGCTTGTGTACACACTCACGTACATAGCTCCAAACTTGATTGCGCAAAACACGACTTATGGTGGGCAATGCCTGGAATGCACTACTGAGTCTGTTATCACATCCTCAAACCCACATAACTTTAACCTTAAACTGTCTAGCATGGACCTCACCCCTTTCCTAAGAGGTCTGTAGGGGGTGGGCATATACACACCAGCATGTCTACCATCCCTGTTGTGGCCCAGCAGGAGCCGTTGGAGCTGCCACCAGACTCCGACAGCGAGGGGCCCTATGAGTCGGCTCTGGAAGATGTGGGGGACCCTGGACAGGGTTCCGACTCTGAGAAGAGTGCAGAGAGGTTGGTTGGCCACCAAGAGGTGCCTGAAACCTGGAGCAGCAGTGAGAGCCAAAGGAAGCGTGCTCCTGAAGTCAAGCCTTGGAGCAGTGGCGAGGAGACAAGGGAGTGTGATCCTGACGTCATGCATTGGAGCAGTGGGGAGAAGACAAAGGAGTTGGTCCTAGATGCCCAGCAACGGAGGGCTAATAGGCGTAAAGAACAGTTACTCCGTTACAGGAGATAATTGAACTCAGCTGGTGGTAATTAGGCTCCTCTCAAGTCTATAAAAGGAATGACTTTCCACAAGCTCGTCGCAGGAATCAATGTATTTACTAGAGCTGGAGAACCTATTGTGGCTCTCTTGGCAGGCTGGATTGCTGCCAAGGTCTAGTTGGTGCTTGATTGCTGCCAACATCTAGTCTGTGTTTTAATAAATCCTTGAAGTATCTTTGTCTCGGTGTGTTTTGGTGTATGAAGAGGGGGGTCAGAACACATCCCTATCCTATTGTTCCCATTTATTCACACACACACACACACACACACACACACACACACACACACACACACACAAATGTTGTGTGGGTGCTTAAAACCAAGTTAATGGCAATATAACAGAAATTCTTGCAAGGACAGGACTATCTTATGTTAGCACCAAAAAAACATCAACAGAGAGCCAGTTTGGTCTAATAGTTAAGGCACTAGGCTAGAAACCAGAAGACTGTGAGTTCTAGTTCTACTTTAGCCACAAAAGCCAGCTGGGAGAATTTGGGCTGGATACTCTCTCCAGTCCACCCTACTCCTGACAGATAGGGAAAGGAGGAGGAGGAGGAGGAGGAGGAGGAGGAGGAGGAGGAGGAGGAGGAGGAGGAGGAGGAGGAGGAAGGAATATTAACTATCTTACCACCTTGAGTTGTTTAAAAGAAATTATAAAGGCGAAATAAAAATAAATTAATTGAGCAACATGGCTTCCAGATAAAACTTCTCGTGGAGGACATTTTGTAAGTTAGCCTCATTGGAGATGTTCAGATAGGCTTTCCCAAATCTATAGTCACATTGTCATAATGTTCTCGATTAGTACGGCCATTATATACTGTAATAGCCCCCATATCGATCAGACTTTTGCTTTAATCAAATATATATATGAAATCTCTAAACCTCTCATGTAATAATCCATCTCAAATAACAAAGGATCGAATTATACAACTTAGAAAGGGAAATTGATTTTGCCTCTTAAACTTTGCAAATTGAGAATGCAACTCTTAAATTTATATTTTTTTGTTAAGGCAATAGAGAGCTATGCTCCAGTGATATAACATTTTATTGAGCTCACTGGTTTTATTGCTTGCTGACCCTCTTCTTAAGACAGAATTCCAATGGTTCAAAAGATTCACATACTGGAAATCTTTATTTCCATGTTATCATGAAATTAATCTCGACAATACTTGCAAGAAATGAGGAACAAATATTAGCGGAAGACCGACTGCTTGTTCAAATTACGATAGAGCCCTTCTGAGCATTTCCACATTTTTCCACCTTTTTTATACCCTGCCTTTATTATTTTTTAAATTAATATTTGAAGATAATTTATATACCTATTCCTCCTTCCTCCTCCTATTTTCTCCCCAACAACCCATTGAGGTGAGTTGGGTTGAGAGATAGTGACTGGCCCAAAATCAACCAATTGGTTTTCATGCTGAAAGCAGGATTAGAATTCAGAATCTTCTGCTTTTTAGCCTAATGCCTTAACCATTAGACCAGTGTTTCCCAAACTTTTGACATATGTGTACCCCTTCTATAATTTTCGTAACGCTGAGTACCCCTTATAAAAAATGCTGAGTACCCCTCATAACTACATAAAAAAATGTAGTTAATGATTTTCACGCTTTCATCCAGAACTTTCTGTAGATCAGTGGTTATCTTACGTGTTGCCAAAGCCTCTCTGTGTATGCAACAATGTGCGGATATGACATTTGGAGCATCATTTTGAATTCTTGCAACGAGTCCTTTATTAATTCCGACCATACTTTTTGCTCCATCTGTGCTTATTCCAACACATCTATTCCAATCAATTTTGTTCTCTTGCATAAATGCATTCGTAACATTAAAGATATCTTCTCCTGTTGTGATATTCCCACGTGATCCCCACCAAACTCCGGTGCAACGCGTACCCCCACCAAACTCTTCCCGTACCCCTGGGGGTACGTGTACCACACTTTGGGAAACACTGCATTAGACCAAAGTGAAGTCAAATCAAATCAAATCAAATCATATTAAAAAGTTATTTTATCTATGATTCAATTGGAAGTATCAAAAATGGTGTAAAAGTGTATGTTCTAATTTAAATCCAATATCTATGATACCTCACTGTTGTGGCCCAGCAGGGGCCGTTGGAGCTGCCACCAGACTCCGACAGCGAGGGGCCCTATGAGTTGGCTCTGGAGGATGTGGAGGACCCTGGACAGGGTTCCGACTCCGAGCAGGGCGCAGAGAGGCTGGTTGGCCACCAGGAGGCGCCTGAGCCTTGGACCAGTGGGGAGGAGACAAGGGAGTGTGCTCCTGATGTCATGCATTGGAGCAGCGGGGAAGAGCCAAGGGAGTTGTTCCTGGATGCCCGGCAACGCTGTGCAGATCAACGTAGAGAGCAGCTACGCAGTTACCAAAGATAATTGGACCCAGGTGATTGTAATTAGGCTCCTCTCAAGATAGTATTTAAAGAGAGACTGGGAGGAGCCTGGTTTTGCAGGATTCAACGTCATTCCTAATGCTGGAGAAGCTGTTGTCTGTCGAAGTCTGAGTTGCTGCCAAGGTTCTTATCTGTTTGTTATGCTTGGCTTTCAGCGTTAACCCTAACTCTAACCTTGGATTAGGTTGCAAATGCTAGCAGAACCATAAAGGAATACAATTACATAACAGAATAACAGAGTTGGAAGGAACCTTGTAGGATCTAATACAACCCTCTGCCCAAAGAGGAGACACTCACCATTTCTGACAGACGGCAGTCCAGTCTCTTCTTAGCTGGTGGCGACTTTATGACTTGTGGACTTCAACTCCCAGGATTCTTGAACCAGCGTGGTTGGCTTAGGAATTCTGGGAGTTGAAGTCCACAAGTCATAAAAGGGCCATCATTCCCTACCCCTGCTCTAGGGCTATTGAATATGTATAAGGTCCACAAAAGTGGGGCATTTTTTGGTATTCCTTTCTTTGTTGAGATGTGTCATCCCCCATAAGGTGCCAATACCACTTTGTTTTCCTCACACTGGTCATGGTCACTATCCTACCAGCTTTATCTTTCTATTAAAGCGGAGATGTTGAGGGATTTTTAGTTCAATTTTTACTATAATATTTTTCTAACATTGTGGCAGATTCTCTTGAGTTTTTACATTTCATCCTCTCATAAAAAATGTAATAATCTCATTTGATATCTTTTTCTTTCTACACACTAAAGATAGAATGTATTGTTCGGTTTGTTTACATCTCTGCCGCAAAGTCAGGTCATGTATTTTTCTCTTTCAACTCATTTCCAAACTATTTGAGCATCTGAAACTTTTGATCCAGAATCACAAAGCCGTTATTATTTGCAACAAACTTTTGTTGGTGATAAAATGGACAGAATATCTGAACAGCAATAACAACAATAACAACAATAACAACAATAACAACAACAACAACAACAACAACAATAACAACAATAGCAACAATAGCAACAATAGCAACAATAGCAACAATAGCAACAATAGCAACAATAGCAACAATAGCAACAATAGCAACAATAGCAGCAATAGCAACAATAGCAACAATAGCAACAATAACAACAATAACAACAATAACAACAATAACAACAATAACAACAATAACAACAACAATAACAACAATAACAACAATAACAACAATAACAATAACAACAATAACAACAATAACAACAATAACAACAAGAGGAGGAGGAGGAGGAGGAGGAGGAGGAGGAGGAGGAGGAGGAGGAGGAGGAGGGGCCTGAACAGCTATCTGGTGCGGTTCCTACAGTTATGATATTATCGTCCTTGAATCAGAAGTGACAGCACTGAGAACCAACCCAGGCACCTACCATCACTAATGATGAGGAGAAACCAACAAAATTCCACTTTGGATCGGTCATTGCCTGGGTCAACAAGGACCATGTCAGATGCTATGGCTCCTGGACATCTGTCAGAAAAGGGACTATGGGGCTCAGCTGTTACTGCCAGGGAATTAGGGCGTGCAACAGATTAAATAGATGACAGATTAAATAGATGGAAAACCAAAGCTATGCATGGACAGCACTTGAACAACATTGAAGGAAAGTGTGATAACATCTTGACATGGACATGGCTTAAGATGGAACTATCAAGAAAGAAACAGAAGGTTTAATACTGGCTGCTCAAGAACAAGCACTACAAACTAATGCCATGAAAGCGAAGATACAAAAATCCACTGACTATCCAAACTGCCGACTTTGCAATAACAAACTCAAAACTGTTTCACATTTAATATGTGAATGCAGCAAAATCGCACAAACTGATTACAAAGCTAGACGCGACCGAGTTGCTAAATTAATCCACTGGTCATTACGTAAAAAAAAATGATTTACCTGTATCCAGAAAGTCATGGGAACATAAAGTGGAAAAAGTTACCGAAAATGAGAAGGTGGAATTCTTGTGGGACTTTCGAATACAAATGGATCATCATTTGGAGCACAACACGCCAGATTTCACGATTGTAGAGGGCCGAAGTGTACAGTTTATTGACATGGCTGTTCCTGGAGATGCCAGAGTTGAAGAAAAAGAACTAGAAAAAATAATGAAATATCGCGACCCGGCTAGCGAAACTACATGGCTATGGATGAAGCATGTAACAGTGATTCCCATTGTCATCGGGGCACTTGGCACCATGTAAAAGAATTTTACAAGATACATCAACAAATTGCAGCTTCCTGCAATAACACCAGCGGAAATGCAAAAAACTGCGCTAGTCGGAACCTCTTATATTTTAAGAAGGTGCTTGGTTGATACCTAGGATGCTGGCAGCAAACCGTATCAACCATTAACACCAGTCACTGGTATTTGTAATGCATTTTTGAATGTTCCGTTGGCTGAATTTCATGTTTAATGAATAAAGTATATAACAATGTTAATATTAATAATAGAAATAATAATTTTTCAACAGCTTGACCTCCTTTTCAATACATTATGGATAACAAGCTGGAATAAGGGTAGAACCCTTTATCCTTCACCACCTGGATTTTACAGACTGGGACACCTGAATATAACTCTAGAGATGTAAACATTTCTCATCTTTAATTTAGGGATTTCCCCCCCCTGGTTTTCTTAATTCTTCCTCTCTCCCCACACACAAATAAATAAGCAAACAAAAATACCCAATACTGCGACTGTTCTCCTCTCTAAAAATTAATACTTGGATCACAAGATGTGTACTTTTGCAGTATAATGCTAGTCACATAGAACGTCGCTGCTTTTGAGCCTGGTTCCCTTCAGTATGATATAGGATATCTTAATAATTACCTTGGCTATGTATGCAAATTGTTACCTGCGTTAACAGAGGCAGCAAGCGGATTCAGTGGATTATCACTGCATTGTGGATGTCAACTCCTTTTTTTTAAACAACAATTCTTTTTTTTGTGTGTGACAGATTCATGTTTATCTTCCAGAAATTAATACTACTGTTTTCAGGATGCTCACAGATTCTCTTTATGGTCTACTTTGGAATCTTCTGGCTGGTTGGTTTGTAATTCCTTGGGTCCTCCTTTTTGAAGCTACAGAAAAATTTGCATTCTTTCAGCAAGCTTATACTGAGTACGTTAATAGGTTCATCAGAACTACACTCCTGCATCCTTCTACAATGCATAAGACTGTACCACAGGTCATCGAGTCGGAATTTTTATCTCCAGTTCTTTTAATCCTGAGTTTAAACTCTCCTAATCAAGACAAACACTTATTTATCAGCTGTTGCAAGATGAAACCCAACTCATGTCAGTGATCTAGTTGTTTTGGGTTAGGCAACAAATTACAATGAAATACCAGTGTATTACAACTGGTCCTCAATTTAGGTCAACAATTGGTCCAGAATCTATATTACAACCATGTTTGCCATGGTTGCTAAGTGAATCACTGCATTTGTTAAGTGAATCACGTGGTTGTTAAGCAACCCACCACTGGTTGCAGCATTCCAAGATCATGTGATCACCTTTTGCAACTTTCCCAGCCAGCTTCCCCCATTGACTTGCTTATTACTTGAGAGACCGCCTGCTGCCAATTACCTCCCACAGACCCATTAGATCTCACAGGGTTGGCCTCCTCCGGGTGCCATCTACCAGCCAATGCCATCTGGCTATTACCCGGGGGAGGGCCTTCTCTGTGGCAGCTCCGGCCCTCTGGAATGAACTCCCTGCAGGGATTCAGACCCTCACCTCTCTCCAGGCCTTCCGAAAAGCCGTCAAAACCTGGCTTTGCCGGCAGGCCTGGGGGTGATGAGTTCCCTCCCCTCTCGACATGTATGGTTGTGCGACTGTTGCTTACTTTTATTATTTGTATTTTGTTTTTTATGTTCCCCTTTTCCCCCCTTGAATTGTTCGCTGCCCTGAGTCCTCCCGGAGAAGGGCGGCATACAAATAATAAAATTCCATTCCATTCCATTCCATCAGAAGCTGGCTGGGAAAGTTGCAAATGATGATCACATGACCTTGGAATGCTGTAACCAATGGTGGGTTGCAGGTTGCAGGAGTGAGCTCTCTTGATTCCTTCTTATAGTAAAGTTAATTACACCTGATAAGTACATCCACTCATTTAAAGCAACAACGCCCATTTGTTGTTGTATAAAGATATATATTGCCTATCTAACACCAGGAGTATACTCCCAACAGAGCTCACTCAGTAATGGTGCCTGAAGCATCCCAAAATTGATTTAGTTCAGGAAAAAAAGAATGTTTGCATTCACACGTTATTACAACTGCACGTTGCATGACAAAAATTTAGGGTAAGCATCCTATTCCATTGGATGCAATCAATTGATTCAGTGATTCTGTGAGCTTGTCCATTTTTAATGGACATTGTGTGAGTGACAGATATAAAAATGGACAAGATTTTATTGCATAGTTGTGGTCACCATCTTAGTTTTTTAACACAGTCCTCCACACACACACACACATATTAATGCTCCTGCTTTTAAGAATGGTATGGAATCATATCCAGTGAATGATAATAAAGAACTGCTGACCTGCTGAAAAATTTCCTGCCTAGAGTTTATAGGGAAAATAAAAATAAATGTCTAGTGCTTAAGGCATCAAGTTAGAATCCAGCAGACTATGAGTCCAAGTCCTACCTTGCGCATGAAAGACATCTTGGTGGGTTTGAGCCAGTCATTCTCTTTCAGACAAACTCATTTCACAGGCCTCTCCTCTCCTCATCCTTTTCCCCTTCCCTTTCTTCTCTTGTCTCATCTTGTCTCCCCTCCCCTCCCTTCCTTTCTCCTCCTCTCCCTTCCCCTCAGGGGTGGGTTCCTGCCAGTTCTAACCTCTTCTATAGAAGATGTTCCACAAATCTGCAGTGCCATTTAGAACCGGTTCCAGCTCCACACACACACACCCTGACCGTCCGCACATCATCAAGATGAAGACCAAGAGAAGGAATTCTGGGAGTTGAAGCCCACAAGTCTTAAAGCTGTGAAGTTTGAACACCCCTGCGGTTTTTTTTCTAAAGGGTTAGGGGTGCAAAAGTCTTGTAACTTGACATCTTTAAGACTTGTGTGCTTCAAATGCTAGAGTTTCTGAGCCAACATTTTGGTTGCTAAGCAAGAGCGTTGTTAAGTGAGTTTCACCACATTTTACAAGTTGGCCACACCCACCCAGTCACATGGCTGGCAAGCCACTCCCACCACATCTCACAGCCAGCAAGCCACTCCCACAAAACAGGCCACACCTACAGAAGAGGTTCTAAAAAAATTTGAAACCCACCACTGCCTCCCTTCCTCTCCTCTCTTCTCTTCTCATGTCCATCTATGCAATTTAGTTTAGGCTGCTTATTTTCAGTTGATAAAAATGTCCCTCACAGTCATGCCTGTTATTTTCTTCTTTGAAATAAAAAATCAATTCGTTGCAGCAATGTCCTAGCCGCAGGACTTTCAGAGATAGACTCTGTGAACATTTGCCACAAGCCCTCTCCAGAAAGTGAAACTGATTGTATCTGCACGTTGTTCCTTATTTCTGCCCTGACAGCAGTACTATAGAATTACATATTTAGTATGCATATATTTATATACACTTGTACAAAAATTCCCGGTGGCTCACAGCATAAAGAAAAATAACAATAACTCTTAAAATGAAATAAAACTTGCAAGAAAATAGACCAGCCCCAATCCCAAAATCCCCAATCAAAGACATCTGGTGTCAGCCCGTAATGCCTTCAGGAAAACTCCATTTTAAGAACCTTCCGGAAGATCTCCAAAATTGGAGCCAAAACCATATCAAATGTCAGCAGAAATATCAGAGTTGTATGTAACTCTATCTTTCTGTCATGAATATTTGCTCACTACAGAAAACACCCTCTGTTTTCAAAGCCCTTGGATAATTCCTCTATCTCTTCAAGTGGAGCCAAAGAAGAATGTTCAACTGCAATGAGAAGAATGGACCTAACATGTCCATATAGGCTTCTCCATCTGGTTAGAATAAGATCAGATTATGGTTTAGAAGTAATGAACAATGACTAAGGAGAGCCAAATTCAGATCCTATTGAACCATATAGTTTTCACTGGATGACACTGTGCTGACATTGTACACTAATCTATGGTTATCTTCATAATGAGTTCTTTAATAACCTATAATTAGCTGGTTCCATATATATCCACCCTAACCCTAACCCTAACCCTAACCCTAACCCTAACCCTAACCCTAACCCTAACCCTAACCCTAACCCTAACCCTAACCCTAACCCTAACCCTAACCCTAACCCTAACCCTAACCCTAACCCTAACCCTAACCCTAACCCTAACCCTAACCCTAACCCTAACCCTAACCCTAACCCTAACCCTAACCCTAACCTTAACCCTAACCCTAACCCTAATCCTAACCCTAACCCTAACCTTAACTTAAATCGTGCTTTTGTGGGCGCGGCTTTGTGGGCACGTTGAGGTGGGCGCGTTTATGACATTGTGGTTTTTTCACCACAGTTTGGTCGGCGCGCTTTTGTTGTGCGCGCATTTGTCGGGTCACGTTCATTCATCGTATGATCCAACCTCATGACCCGCCAATGACCATCTGATCATTCACATTTCCATTTTGTGCAGTGTCTGTTTGTGCATCTTCATTGTTGGCCAGCATTCCATCCATAGAGAAAGGAAGACAATCATCAGTTACATGTTCAATTTAAGCTAGAATGTGAAACATCATGTGACAAACGAAATTCCTGGTTATCCCACCCTTGATGATATATTCAAACTACAATTAAGGTATCATAACTAAGAGCTTCCAATGTCACATAATGTTCTACATTTTAGTTAGCCAGGCCCCCACCTCATCGTAATCTGTTGCCCTGAAATATTCTTGTCAGCTCTATCGGCTATTCATAACTCACTTCCTTCCCTTTATCTTATGGTCTCTGGAAGGCCGCAGCTGCAAAATTATGGGGATTTCTTGCATGCTCTTTAATTTTGACAAAGAAGAATCAACAATGAAATGGAATCAATGAAAGAGGGAAGCACTGGGTATTTGTAACAATCAGGAATCCTCTTATTGAATGCCAGCTTATTGATACGGCGCTTTTGCCATCAGCCCCCCGAGAACTTTCAGTTGAAGTCCTATCAAAAAAAGAACACAAGATACCAAAATTGCATGGGTAGCAACAGTAACAATGAGAGGACACTTTTAATGAGTCCCCATTGGACTTTTGATTTGCTAGTCATTAAGACCCTCATTCCCTTGTGATCGATGCTCTCTCTCTTCTACTGTTTGCCTGAAGCACTCTTGGTGAAGCTGGAAACATGATCCAGATCTGCCTTGGGAGTGAAATAATTTCCATTTCAATATCAAAGCCCAGAGATGGACGTTTTAGCACAGGAAGAAAAAAAACTTTAAAAGGGGAGAGGGGAGATTCTTTCCAGCTATAGAAGATAGCCATACCTCCTGGGAGATTGCTTTAGCTATTCTAAACCTCTGCTTGAATGAAATTATTACATCCATTCATCTATCAGAGTGATGTGTTCAGAACAGAACAGCTCATGTGATTAAACACCTTTGGAATGACTTGACTTCTTCAGGACTTCTCTTTCTCTCCTGACAAGACTGTTGTGGCCCAGCAGGAGCCGTTGGAGCTGCCACCAGACTCCAATAGCGAGGGGCCCTATGAGTCGGCTCTGGAGGATGTGGAGGACCCTGGACAGGGTTCCGACTCCGAGCAGGGCGCAGAGAGACTGGTTGGCCACCAGGTGGAACCTGAACCTTGGACCAGTGGGGAAGAGACAAGGGAGAGTGATCCAGAAGCCAGCAGTGAGTTGTTCCTGGATGCATACCATCGAAGAGCTACTAGGCATCAGGAACAATTACACAATTACAGGAGGTAATTGCGCTCAGCTGGTGGTCATTAGGCTCCTCTCCAGACTATAAAAAAGACTGCTGGTGCACATGCAGAAGTCAATGCATTGACTAAAGAGAACTGTTGTAATTAACTTGGCAGGCTGGATTGCTGCCAAGGTTTGTCTGAGTTGCTGCCAAGGTTCTTATCTGTTTGTTATGCTTGGCTTTCAGCCACCGAGATTTTGGTCTTGCTATTAAAGTACATTCTAGTCAAGCTTGTCTCGGCTTTCATTACTGGACGGAGGAGGGGTCAGAACACAAGACTAATATTTATAAAGTGTTAATTACATCACAGAAGTACCAGTTCCAACAGTCCTAAATTCTTGATCCCGGGGTTACTCGATGTAATTTTTTTTCTAGGGCTGGAAAATACATTTGTCCAATTGCACTTTTAGATGAACTCAAGGCCAGCCCACAACTTTTGGTGATGTGAGTTGGGGAGTTGCCTGCTGACCTCAACCCAGGAGTGAAGTACAGCAGGTTCTGACAGGTTCTGGAGAACCGGTAGCGGAAATTTTGAGTAGTTTGGAGAACTGGCAAATACCACCTCTGGCTGGCCCCAGAGTGGGGTGGGAATGGGGATTTTGCAATATCCCCCCCCCAGGAGTGGGGTGGGAGTGGAGATTTTGCAGTATCCTTCCCCTGCCACACCCACCAAGCCACGCTTGCCAAGCCACACCACACTCACCAAGCCATACCCACAGAACCAGTAGTAAAAAAAATTGAATTTCATCACTGCCTCAACCTCATAGCTGAAAGCTTTGAAATGTCTTAATGCCTATGTGTCAGGCTTCAAATAATACATTCATCACAAACTGAACTCCAAGCAGTGGTGGGTTTCAAAAATTGTTCGAACCTACTCTGTGGGTGTGGCCTCCTTTGTGGGAGTGGCTTGACGCCCATGTGACCGGATATGAAGATGCCTACGACACTTGTCAGAACCACCTTAAATTACCTCCCACACAGCACTGGCATGCATAAGAATAGGATGTAAACGTGTTTTTTAAAAGGCATCTTTGGTTTGCATTAAAACAACTTCAACACACGCAATATTCCGATTGCACCACAAACACAGTAGTCATCCTTACCTTTCACAGAGGCACTGAGTTTTATAAATAGGAGCATGATAGTGTAGAATAATCATATCCAAGGACCAGTGATGGGTTTCAAAAAATTTTGGAACCTCTTCTGTAGGTGTGGCCTGCTTTCCGGGTCCACTGGTGGAACCTCTTCTAACCGGTTCGGTAGATTTGACGAACCAGTTTTACTGAATAGGTGCGAACTGGTAGGAACCCACCTCTGACTCCAAGGCATTGCTCTTCCTCAAAGAAAAAAATTATTTAGTTATATCATGTTGGCACTACTGGTGAAAAGCCAGTGCTGAAGTCCCTGGGCTTTTCACTCCTATATAAGTTTCAGTTTCTCAAGTTTCCAAAATGTCACATTGTCTAACCAAGATGGCATCTGGCTGCTCAGCGACATCTCTCCTCCTTCTCCTGTGGTCAGCCAGACAGTGGGATGTGACTGACTCATCAGCTAGGAATGGTGTTTTGATTGAAAGCTCCAACCCCCCTCCAGTTCCAAGCTGTGTCAAACTGAATTCATGCTAGGATGTCAAAAGATACAAACAATCCCACATCCAATCAAATTAAGTCTTGGCACTATGGAGAGTCTCAATCATCCAGGTCATGGTTGTCTTAAAGGTGCTTTTTCAAAAGGCAACTGGAGTTTCTTAGGTTTTTTTCCCTTGAAAATGTTTCACTTCTCATGGAAGAAGCTTCTTCAGTTCTTCCTTCTCTGAAAGCTCTTCAGTTGCCATATTTCCTTATGAGGCTAATTTGCCTTCTTCCTGTTCTACTCCATCATGATAATGATCTGCTATCCACCTCGTTTTAAAATTCTTGATTAAAAATAAAAAAAAGTCATTTTCAAAGGCCTACATAGCAAATATAACCTTTTAAGTTCTGATCAAGTGTTTTATAGTCTGATTGAATAATCTGGTGCTATAAATGTACAGTGAATATTTTCAGAAGAACGTCTTTGAACAAATCATATGGGAGAAGAGGCATCTGTTAATCCTGAATGTTTACAAAATCTGAACGTTTGTCGGTATTTATTATGCATCAACTTAAATCGTTTGCATAAAGATGCTAACCTAGATTACATCCTTTGCATCAATTTATGATGTTTGTGGTAATGACATCATTACACAAATGTATGCACATAATGGCAATAAAACATAACCCCACATTTAACTGCATCTTCTAGATTACTTTTGATGCAAAGATTTGCCCATTATGTGCAGGAAACCTCTGAATATACATTTTGTCTGCTATATGCCAAGTTTCCAAAAGAGGAATCTGTTCAGCTAAAAAAAAATTATTTAAACTGAGTTGTACTTCAAAAATTAAAATGTTAACCCATTGTTAATTGTTATTTGGGCTCAACCAGAATATGTGTACATATTTTCATCAGGTTTAACACCACACAAATTATCTGGAGAAAACAAAATCATTGTTTCTTCCAATGAAAACAATTGTTTTAGCCTACATTCCAGATAAATGAAATATTTCTTCTGGTCAAGCATCCGAAATTTTGACTGACGTCTTCATGAAATTACAATTTCTAACCTTTTTGCCTAGAATATGTGATTGTTCAATTGCCTTCAATGGTCATTTTTAATGAAGAGTCTGGGCAGTTTTAACATTGAAATCCTTGGGCTGATTGCTAGGACACACTGGCATTAATGCTTACTCTGTTTGATTTCTAATTGTCATTAATATTTTCTCACAATAAAATGTTCTAATTTTGGGTGCTTTTTAGAAAATAGGGCTAAGAGTAACTAAGAGTAACAAAAAGAATGCCGCCATCTTGTTTCTCACTTTGGCTCCAGCGTTCAAATTCAATATTAGTAAAAAATAGTTTTTAAAAAGGGGGGGACTTTATATTGCCAACATCAAAGATGAACTTTCATTCATTCAGCCCACTTCTCAAAAGTTCTACACTACCAATACCTTGGGAAATGAAAATAATTTCAGACCTTCAGATCTGAGCACCAAAAGAATCTTTAGCCGAATAAGATTTATAATTATGAGTTTCTTCCCTTCCAGTCGTCAAAAGTATCTAAATTATTTTTTTTAAAAAAAATCAATGAGCATCTTCTTTGATACCTGCTATCCTTTTATATTTACTGATGCCCATGTTTTCGTCTCTAGCTTTCATCCCTTCTGGCAAGCAAATTTAATGTTTTGCATTCACTAGTCTTTCTCATTCCCAGTACTTATGTGTCTGCTTCTGTTCATTAAAGTTGTTATTAAAGTCCTTCTGCAAATGGCTTTTTAGATTATCTACCCCATTTTTCCATTCCTTTAGCTTGTCTAAAAAGACTTCCATTAATTCCATTGTTTCATTTTTCTTTAGTCCCCTTCTTTCATCTCAAGAGTTTTCCACTAGTTCATTCTTTTTCCTTATATTTGCTAAGAAGGCAGTTCAGATACTTGTTAACAATGACATTAGCTATCATGCAACTAACCCATGATCTTTTCCATCTTTGTAAAAACTTTCTGTTCCTATGGTTCCAACATATGCTTGTATTTCCTTTTTGATCAAATCTCTAACCCTTTTTATTTCCTGAACATTTTTAGAAGAAAGAGAGAGTGAAGTATAGGTTCAAAGATATGCATAGCTTTAATATGACTATGTTTGAAATAACTTTCAATTATTCATATTTTACTGACATATCGTTTTTTTCTGGAGCCACTTGCCATATAAAGACACTGTGTTTGCTGCCCAATAATATTCTCCAGTTCATTATATTATATTTGCTTTCTACTATATACTGTTTAACCACATCA
Source organism: Thamnophis sirtalis (assembly GCF_051295495.1). NCBI lineage: Eukaryota > Metazoa > Chordata > Lepidosauria > Squamata > Natricidae > Thamnophis > Thamnophis sirtalis. Next base: position 5,087,201 of record NW_028261387.1, read on the forward strand.
CTGTATGTGAGAACTCACACACATAAAAATATCCAAGCTAATTTCAACAGAAGAGATAGCTCTAAGCATGGTATTCCTTGATGAATGTAAAGACTACAGCAAGTCTTATTTAGTGTATCTTTCTGTCCTTTAGAATTCAACTAATTTCAGTGCAATAGTCCAAAACAATCTGAACAATAAACTGTACACGTACATACACATTTTTGTACAATAAATGCATTTAAAAACAAAGAAAAACAAGCAATTTACAATCCCCGAAACAGCACAACGAAATACAGATATGATCTTACATTCTACTAAAATTACCAGTAAAATATTTCAGTTCAATAAACATTTCATAAACCATGAATGTAAATGTCAACATTTATTTGCCTGATTATGAATGATATTTTGCAGTATAGGCTATGGTCAGCTTTTCAATTACATCCCGAATCAAAACAGGTTTTTTTCCCCCCCAACTTTTCTCAAATGTATTAAAACCATTTCACGTCTGAAAGGCAACTAACTTCGTATTCTTTGGGCCAATTGTTAGAAAGTGCTCAGTACTATCTCTGGTGCTCAGGAGGCTGAGTCGACCAAGAAGAGAATTAAATTCCAAAAATCAGAAATTAAAACAAACCAAAAGTGGGCTAGTTCTAAATATTATTCAGATGAAAACCTTTAAAAACTGTAAGAGAAGGAGAGATATAGGCATAGATCTAAATATGAAATGAGAAGAAACTATCTTCCCAAACTGTTATGGCCCAGCAGGAGCCGTTGGAGCTGCCACCAGACTCCGACAGCGAGGGGCCCTATGAGTTGGCCCTGGAGGATGTGGAGGACCCTGGACAGGGTTCCGACTCCAAGCAGGGCGCAGAGAAGCTGGTTGGCCACCAGGTGGCGCCTGAGCCTTGGACCAGTGGGGAGGAGACAAGGGAGAGTGATCCAGAAGCCAGCAGTGAGTTGTTCCTGGATGCATGCCATGAAAGAGCTACTCGGCATCAGGAACAATTATGCAATTACAGGAGGTAATTGCGCTCAGCTGGTTGTCATTAGGCTCCTCTCCAGACTATAAAAAAGACTGGTTGTGACACACCCCTCTTGCAGAAGTCAACGCATTGACTAAAGAGAACGTAACTAACTTGGCAGGCTGGATTGCTGCCAAGGTTTGTCTGAATTGCTGCCAAGGTTTGTCGGACTTGCTGCCAAGGTCCTTATCTGCTTGTTTGCTTGGCTTTCAGCCACTGAGATTCTGGTCTTGCTATTAAAGGACATTCTAATTAAGCTTGTCTCGGCTTTAGTTACTGGACGTAGGAGGGGGTCAGAACACAAACCATGCTTAAAGAACCATGGATCAAAGGAGATGTTATCACCCATTTTGTGTGTGCATGTGAATTGTATGAACTGAAGAGAATAGAATGAAAGAATCTTAGAATAGGAAGTCTGCTGCATTTTTATTGCCCTTTGCTACTGTTGCCACTGTGGTTTTCTTAATTTTAGACAAACTTTACACTTCTCTATATCAATCACAAACTGATTTGTCCTCTTGTGGGGAAAAAACCCCAAAAACCCAACCAGTTTCATGAGGTGTATTATTTCTGCATTTTCTTTCTCTTTTTTCTCTTATTTATTCCCTTTGTTAACTAGTCCTGGGGCCAAAAACTGCTAACCGAATATATGGCAATATCGCTTGAGAAGATATTCTCTTGATTTACCTGGTGAACGTTAGACAAATTGACATTTTAATGTTAGGAAACTGTTCTGACCCCCCTCCTCCATCCAGTAACGAATGCCAAGACAAGCTTAACTGGAATTTCACAGCACTTTATTAGCAAGAAACCAAAACCTCAGTGGCTGAAAGCCAAGCATAACAAACAGATAAGAACCTTGGCAGCAACTCAGACTTCGACAGATAACAGCTTCTCCAGTGTTAGGAATGACGTTGAATCCTGCAAAACCAGGCTCCTCCCAGTCGCTCTTTAAATACTATCTTGAGATGAGCCTAATTATAATCACCTGGGTCCAATTATCTTTTGTAACTGAGTAGTTGCTCTCTATGTCAATCTGCCCGGGCATCCAGGACCACCTCCCTTGTTTCCTCTCCACTGCTCCAATGCATGATGTCAGGATCACACTCCCTTGTCTCCTCCCCACTGGTCCAAGGCTCAGGCGCCTCCTGGTGGCCAACCAGCCTCTCTGCACCCTGCTCGGAGTCGGAACCCTGTCCAGGGTCCTCCACATCCTCCAGAGCCGACTCATAGGGCCCCTCGCTGTTGGAGTCTGGTGGCAGCTCCAACGGCTCCTGCTGGGCCACAACAGGAAACTATTTAGCATTACCTGGTTTCCCTGAAAATAAGACCACCCCGGATAATAAGTCCAATCGGGCTTTTGAGTGCATGCGCTCAAATAAGCCCTCTCCCAAAATATTGCAACACAGTAGCAGACATGAGGTGACCACGATCACCACCTCCAGCACCTCAAAAGTAATAAGACCACCCCGAAAATAAGGCCAAGTGTTTATTTTGGGGGTTAAAAGAAAACAAGACCCTGCCTTATTTTCAGGGAAACACGGTATCAAGTACGAGTAACCTCAAACATAAGCAATATGAATAAATCACACAGTCAAATATTTGTGTACACCTATTAATAATGTAATTAAAAGAAAACCTATCGTCATCTATAAGATGTTGTAGTCCATGTTTTCCTTTTTCATCACTGCAGGATTTTATTCTGCTCTTTGCTAGGATGTATCTTATTAACTGAGGTTTTTCTGTAATATTTATCCATGCAGGCCTGACTCTGCATCCATAATTAGACATTCAGATACTACTTTAATCACTGGCAATGTGTTCCTTGATTAACTAATATTTCCAAATATTGGATAATTAATGTATACATCGTTAATGAGATGGAAAGCTCGTTCTTGAAGTCTACTGGGAAGATACTCAGCAGGCTGTGAAACAGCATCTTCAGCAATCAACCTTGACCTGAAGTCTGAGCATTTATTAGTTGTCACGATAATAAGAGCAACATGATGAAAGCAGAGGAATTAGCTGGATTCCACTTAAAATTACTTCAGTAGAGAAGATTTATCGGTGAGGCAAACACGGACAGCACCGGTTTTTTGTTCAAGCTCAGAGTTTGGAAAAAAAAAACCATCTTCATGATGAATGTGAGTTTCTTATCATCGAAAATAAATTTATATAACTTTGTTTTCCCCAAAATAGAGTAAATCCTTAAAAAAAAAACATTTTGAGGACCTGACTGGCAAAATATATCAGTTCAATTCAGATTAACCCCTTTTACAGATAAGCATGGGGATAGCAAATAATGAGAAACGAAAAGAAAGATTAAGGAGTGTCTTCAACATAGATTGGTAGGTGGGATTCTCAGCAACCCAAAGATGATAAATTGGAAAGTGGGAAAAGAAAAGAGGAGAGGAGACATGAGATGAAAAACAGAAGGATTGTAAGTCCTCACTATCTTGTAAAACCTGCTGAAAACGGCACATAATGAGGCTGATCATGTTTCTTAGAATTGCCATTTTATTATTCATTATAATTGCTGTTTGGCCTAGTGGCCAGTGAGATTCATCAGACCATGAGGACAAAGAATTCAGAGCTCATAGAGGCATCTCTGCCTTTGAAATCACCTTCCTCAGGAAATACATATGACCTCATTACTACTTCTGCTGCTACTGCTATATTTCTTCCACTTCTTCAAATTTGCTTTGTGTCTATGTTGCTTAAATGGAAGTACAACCGAAAGCATTTGTTAGCAGTTGCAATATTATTTTAAAGTGAGGATAACTGCGTTTTCAGAGGAATTGGTTTGCGGGCTGTCAAATACCGTCGATAGGAAACAGCCAAACTGTGTGTGCCTAGACAGAAATGCCTACTTTCCCAGCTTTTGCAATATGGTTTGCTGTTGTGGCCCAGCAGGAGCCATTGGAGCTGCCACCAGACTTCGACAGCGAGGGACCCTCTGAGTTGGCTCTGGAGGATGTGGAGGACCCTGGACAAGGTTCTGACTCTGTGTAGGGCGCAGAGAGCCTGGTTGGCCACCAGGAGGTGTCTGAGCCTTGGACCAGTGCGGAGAAGTCAAGGGAGTGTGATCTGGACGTTAGCAGTGAGTTGTTCCTGGATGCCTGGCACCGAAGAGCTAATAGCTGTCAGGAACAATTACGCAATTACAGGAGATGATTGCACTCAATTGATGGTCATTAGGCTCCTCTCCACACTATAAAAAGCTACTGGTGCACACACCCCTCTTTGCAGAAGTCAACGCAGGATTGAATGCCGGAGGACATTACTGGGAGCTTGGCAGACTGGATTGCTGCCAAGCCTTATCTGTGTTTATTGCTGCCTGAGTTTGTCTGAGTTGCTGCCAAGGTCCTTATCTGTTGGTTCTGCTTGGCTTTTAACCACTGAGGTTTTGGTGTCTTGCTATTAAAGTACATTCCAGTTAAGCTTGTCTTGGCATTCGTTACTGGACGGAAGAGGGGGTCAGAACACCATGTGATAATATAATTGCTGATATTTTGTCATTTACCCTCATTGACTGATTGGGAAGTTCCCATGAGGATCAATTGATTGTGAGATGTTAAGAAGTCACACTTTTAGCATGTCCCAGGAGTTTCACATCCCAATTTTGTATGAGTTATTTTTTAAGAGATCTAGGTAAGAGTTTCTTCAGAATTCCTGGTCAAGTTTTCTGTTCACACGTGTTCTATCTCAGATTTGCTTTTGGAAAACTAAATATTTTAAAATCCTTGGATTCACTTATCGATAAAAACATCTGTTAACATCTGTAGTTGGAAAATAGACTGTAGAATCCTAAAGAAAAAAGGAAAGGATATGAAACAAAGTTGGGTGTGTGGAAACACCATCCCCAAGAAAACATGAACTGGGATCTGAGACACCTATAACAATAGAAAAAAAAGGAAGGGAAGAGGAAGGAAAGGAGGGGAGGAAGGAAGTAGAGAATGGAGGGACGAAGGAAAGGAAAGGAGTGGAGGGTAGAAGAGAGAGGAAGAGAAGGAGAGAAAGTAGGAGAAGAAGAAGAAGTGTGGTGGAGAGGTAAGGGAAGAAGAATGAGGTAAGGGAAGGTGGGTAGAGGGGAGAGAAAAAGAAGAAGAGGAGGGAGGAAGAGAAAGAAAGAGAAGGAGAGAAGGTAGGAAGGAGAAGAAAAAGGGTAGGAGTAGGGAAGAGGCAAGGGAAAGAAGAAGGGGATGGAGACTAGGAAGGAAGGAAGTAGAGAAGGAAAGGAGGGAGAAAGGAAAAGAAAGAGAAAACAAGGTGGTGTCTTAGCAGGTGCGAAGGATGGTAAACAAAGCATTCTAAACTATACCTTATAACCTTCCAAATGGGATAATAATAATATAAGAATGGCAAAGAAAAAGAATAATTATGTGAATGTATATCTATAATCTGTATGTAAGAGAACAAATGACAGTAAAATATATATAGCATAACATAGGTAAATAATATCTGGTCATAAGTAGCTAAGTATAAATAATTAAAGAAATGTACATACAAATGGATAACGAATAAGGAGATTATGAATGAAAGATAGAAATGTATAGGAGGGAAAACACTAACTGCAAAGAAACCGATTTGGAACTGCTGTATGATATACGATGGAACTTATTGTTCCTATGTTGTTTTTAAGTTATGTGTTTGTTTTTGTTGATGTGTTTATGTGTTTAAAATTAAAAAAAATTATCACGAAAAACATCTGTTAAATATTTCAAACATATCTTTATGTTCTCTCAAACATAACTTCAAGTTCAAGTCAAATAAGCTTGGTAAGCTTGCTCTAAATTCTATATCTTTTAAGTTCCTTTTGTGAGGACAATGTTCTCTGTAAAAACTTTTCAATCAATCCATTAATCTGAAGCAAGGGCTAAGTCAAGATATTTAATAATGTGAGATATCATTTAAACTGATCTGAGAAGTTGTAAAGAAGCCCTAAGTGAAAAAAAAATGGTTAAGAAATGCGTTAGTAACTTCCACAGGAAGAGAGAGTATGCATTAGCTTAAGAGTAACCTTGCGGAAGTGATTTTATAGCTATTTCCAATTTCTTACTTCACTTGGAGCTGTTATATCAAACTAGACTTGACATGGAGAAATGAGCATTTTAATTTAAAAAATGCATAAAGTATCGACATTTGAGGGAATACACTTGATAACTATGGGAATCCTAGAAAATGTGGAATGAGAATTTAACACTTTCCTCCTCTTGGTGTTTGCCTCAAGGAGTAGTTCCTTCTCAGTAGTGTATCCCCATAGCTACTTCTACAGTCACATGAGGAAGGGCATGTTATAATTTCACTCTATGGCACTGCCAAAAAGATGAAGAAAACAGCCCAGCTGTGCAGGGGAAACATAATATATGTTACAAACATAACATCACACAACCAGGCATGTGTTATTCATGGAGTCTTGCAGCCATTGTTCCTCCTAAATGCAACCCAGGACAGTTTCCTCTACTAGTTTCTGAAAGTACTAGCAGGAGGGAGGTAGTTATTTATGACCCACACATAACTAGGTGGATACCAACTCCGAACTAAAGTAACATAACACCGTTAATCTCTTATTCCTGCTGGAGAAGTAAAATGGTAACGGTCAGGTTTATGGAACACCATAGTATCCAATTTACAACATTCTTCCATTCCTCCTGCTGGTTTCAAATCACCTTCTGCTCATATTTTGGTTGTGTCACTCACTCCTTAGGGATACTTAGTCAATGGCCATTGGGCATGGAGGTGATGGCAAAATGTGTGACAACTATTGATACTTCAATACTGATATTTGGTTCTTACTACTTGTTCTTACTATTTTTGACTTTTTTTGGAAAATTCATTACCACTCATATGTGTAATTCCTATGTTGGGGACTAACTCTTAAAGGCCTGTTGTTATGTGCAGGCAATCATATATGTGTGTGTATGTGTGTATGTGTGTGTGTGTGTGTGTGTGTGTGTGTGTGTGTGTATGTGTATGTATGTATGTATGTATGTATGTATGTATGTATGTATGTATGTATGTGGCTTCTGGTCAGACTGCAACTGCACCATCAGCCACTTTAAACCCCTCCTATCCTTACATGAAACACAAACCCCCAACCAATCAGAACACACCTCCACCCAATCAGAACACAGCCAAGCTCCCACCCAATCAGCTCAAACCCCCACTGGCAGTTAAAAGGAAGAAACAGCCGAGATCTCACATTGCTCCTGGAAGCACGAAGCCTTAAGATGACGAATGAGACTTCATCGAAACGTCGCCAAAACACCTCCAATTTTACGCGGGAGAAAACCCGAATAACCAAAGACCAAGGTTCCACCACAAAACCGCGGTAGACTAAAGCGTGTGTGACTAAAGTGCGGTGACAAAACTGCACCGTCAAAACCGTGCGACAACAGCGCGCCGACAACAGCGCGCCGACAGAAGCGCGCTGTAACATAACCCTAAAAATAACCCTAAACCTAATCCTAAACCTAATGCTAAACCTACCCTAAACCTACCCTAAACCTAACTCTAAACCTAACCATAAACCTTACCTTAAGTTAAATCGCGCTTCTGTCGGCGCGCTGTTGTCGGCGTGCTGTTGTGGCCGCGCTTTTGACATCGCAATTTTAGCGCCGCGGTGTTGTCGGTGCGCTTTTGACGTTCGCGGTTATGTCGTGCCACGAAGGCCAACATATATATAGGTATGTTGCATTTGTGCTGATAAATAAATAAAGGGAGACTAGTATAGATCTACTTCAAGCTATTTAGCTCTCATCAGCTAGCCATACCCTTACTGGGAATCGAACCTGGGCTGTGTTATATATCAGGCAGTTATATTAGCCACTAAGCCACAGGCTCTTTTCCTTTATTCCTGGGCCAGGGAAATAGGTATGTAATTGTGTCACAACCCCTGGTATGCCCAAATATGGAAGGTAGCGTAGTGCTTCCTTTCTCTGTCTATCGGCTCATCCCAAGAGACCATCCAGACAGAAAGCCATTATTTTTTAATGTTGCCTTTGTTACATTTGTGTTGCATTTGTGCTGATAAATAAATAAAGGGAGAGTAGTATAGATCTACTTCAAGTTATTTAGCTCTCATCAGCTAGCCATACCCTTACTGGGATTCGAACCTGTGCTGTATTACACATTAGGCAGTTGTGTATATTATACAGGAGAGCCTGTGGCCTAGTGGCTAATATAACGTATTTATCAGCATAAATGCAACACACACACACACACACACACACACACACACGTGTCTGTCTGTGTGTGTGCGCGCCTGAGCGCAATGTGTAATCATATGGAATATTTGAAGCAATTCACATTTTAAAAAGACTTATTTTATAGGTGATGTAGGAAAAAGGACTGGCAGAAGCTAGGGGTGGAGTTAAAAGAGGGACCAGTCTAGAATTCCTACATAGACACAAGCGAACTAAATCTAAACTCCCTTGAATTCTGTTGACCCATATCTAATTCCAGGCAGGTGGTAGCTGTTAGGTGAGAAGATCCCTGTGCATAGTAGCAATAAACCAATTTAATTGATCCTTCATATGCAGACCTGATCTTTTGTGGCTGACAGGCACACACTGATGATTATTACTCAAGTCACTTTGAAAAGTTACTACAGTTCTATGAGTCTGAGAGTAAACATCACTGAGTACAAAGATATGTAGGTGTTTTTTTTTTTTGGAAATGCATGCACTGAGTGATAGATCTTTGTGGTGTATTTTTTCCATTTAGACTGGGCCATTTGCAACTTAGAATTAAGTGACTTTAATGTACATAGCTTTTGATTTCCCTCTACTTAATCCTCAAGCTTCATTTGATTCCTTCTCCCAGTCCTTCTTTTGACACTCTGCTGTAATGTTCTCAGCAAATTGTTTTAGCAGCTGCAAAGGGGATTGTTTTCAACATCTTCTGAACAGCAGCCCTGTGTGTGGATCATTTAGGACTCAATTTATATTCAAGTGTTTACTTTCTCTCTTTGGACATTTGCATTGAAATATGGCTGTTTAACGATGACATTTCTGCTCATTTGGTGGAGCACAATCCAGAGATTCCTCATTAAAATAAAAAAACTGGGCTTTCACCCTGCTCATTTATACTAACTTAATATGAGTTCATTTTTTAGCTTCACTGTTGTTTTCAATGATAAGTTATTAATGCAAGCAAAGTGATTTCTCTTTCCCACAGAGAACCCTGTTAAAGTAAAAGTAATACTTCATTTTTTTGTAAAAAAAAAAAAAAATTATAATCAATGGCTGTGAATCATAGCATTTGTTAAGTCGCAAAGCTTGCATTATAGAGCTGAATATTTTGCTTTTCAAAGTTCAATTTAGATTTGCAAGATGGCCTGGGGCTGAAGGAGGCTGAGCGTTATGGCTGAGTATAACATTTCTTCTTGCAGATAAGAAAACAGGATATTCTGTCAATTGTAATGTGTCAATAGATTAAGAGAGTCGCCAAAAACTTCAATATAATTGCATGGAACTTTACTATTTGCCTTATGCATATGGCTGGCTTGATCATGGTAATTTCAACAAGATTTCAAGATTTTATTCTGACTCTGAAGCAGGATACTTTCAGAGGAGAAAAAAAAATCACGGCTTAATTGGCATGACTTCCCAAATTAATTTTCACTGCCCAAATATACATGTCTGGGGGAAAAAAATCCCCAAATCAAACCTTTCCTGAATTCCCACAAAAAGTCCTGTCTCGGTCTCTCTCAATAAAGATCAATATTATATGAGCTTAAGCAGATGTTGTAATTAAATTTCTGCAGACTGTTGAGAAGTCACAACTTTCTTCCAGGAATTATGGAGCTTCTCTGAAGAAGCCACACAACCATCATCAACATTCCATCTTTCCTGTGAAATTCACTGGGATTCTTCAGCCACGTTTAAAATTAGTTTGAAACTTTGCTTCTCTGGAGTTTAGTGTGTTCATTTGATTCCAGATCTCCTTAGCTGTAGCCACTATTGAGAAGAAGAAAGGCTGTGTTTTTTTTTTAAACATATTTTTTATTTCCATTTTCATAGCATACAATCACATGTATACTACACATAGCCAGTATCATATAGTAACAAATAATAACTACATCAGTTCCTCTTGTCATCAACGCCCCCCCAAAATAAAAACCCATTATCAGCTCTTCTGCTCTCCATACACCTCCCTCTTCTACCTCTCTCCTACTTCCTATCTTCCCTCCATCATCCTTTCCCACTCTACTTCCCCTTCCCCTCTCCTCTCTCTACACTCCACTCCTCCCTATGCTCATCCCCTTCATCTCCCCCCTACCCTCTCTCCCGTCCCTCTCCTCCCATCCCTCCTCTCCCTTCTGTTTCCCATTCCTCCTCTCATTGGTGTATTTCCGCTTCCATAGCTCTTCTGGTCTCCATACCCTCACTCCAGGATCCTTTCCTACTCTACTTCCCCTTCCTTTCTCCTTCTCCTCTCCCTGCATTCCACTCCTCCTTATCCTCCTCATCTTCCCCCCTTACCCTCTCCTCTCCCTCTGTTCCCATCTTTCTTCTCCCTTCTGTTTCCCACTCTTCCTCTCATTGGTGCATTTCTGCTTCTGAGCAAACTCCAATCTATGTTGATAGTATTTATACTTCCATAATATACTTAACATATCCCATTTTAAACCCTAGGTTATTGTGGTGTTTATTAAATATACAACAGAGAGATATGGGATGTATAAACGTAGTAGGGATGCACCTGTGATCAAATGACATATTGTATGTGATGATGGGGTTTTTTTCCCTCTCCTTTTCCCATTGTTTTTTTTTCTATTGTTATGTGATGTTGTCTATGTAATAAAAAATAAAAATATAAAAAAAATATCCTAGATTTAAAGAAAAAGAAAAAATAAGAGAAAGGCTGTGTTGTTGGTTGTAAAATAACTACTTTACATGCAAAGATACTCAAGTCAGTCAGTGGGTAGGATTAATTGAATATTTCCCTGTACATCTGGCACTGAAAAAATGAAGGGTCCTAGTTTTTTCAGCACACCTTGCTGTCTCTTTTAGGATACCATAATTCAGAAAGATTCATTTTATATATTTCTATATAGTTTGTTCCCCGGCTTTACAGTAAGGGACAGCTAAATTTGGAGCATAAATATAACAGGTCTATATATTGTCATTCTAAGTATGCACATATGCGTGTATGTATTGGCTATTCATTATGACAATAATGATTTTGACAAAATTAATACCCTATTTTTCAAAGCAGCTCAGGATGTTAAGATACAGATGGCTGCCATACAAAGATTTAAAGATTTTTCAGATAAGGAGAAAGTAGGTGGGGAGAAAGTGTCGAATTGTTCTCCCATTTACTGCCTCCACCACCTGTTTGTCAAAACCCCAAATCAGAAAAAGTCTAGCTTCCAGAAGGAAGAATAAATGAGATATGGGAGATGGGTAGTTGCAGGGGGGGAGGATGGAGAAAATGGATAGATAGCAATTATAGCAATAGCAGTTAGGATTATATACCGCTTCACAGTGCTTTGCAGCCCTCTCTAAGCGGTTTACAGAGTCAGCATATTGCCCCCAACAACAATCCGGGTCTTCATTTTACCCACCTCGGAAGGATGGAAGGCTGAGTCAACCCTGAGCCAGTGAGATTTGAACAGCTGAACTGCAGAACTGCACTCAGCTGAAGTAGCCTGCAGTACTGCATTTAACCACTGTGCCACCTCGGCTCTTGTTTGGAGAACCAGTAAATACCACCTCTGACTGGCCCACAGAACCGGTAGTAAAAAAAAAAATTGAATCCACTACTGGTTATCACCCTAAAATCAGTTCTGATTGAAGATATTTCTGTTGCAGTGGGATAGCAGAGTCTTTCCTGTGAACATGTGATCCCTGGAGCACAGTTTCTTCTGTGAAGAACCTTCATCCACATCCAGGAGAGTCAAATCCATGCATTATTAACCTACCCACAACAGCCTCACTTATATAACCCCCCCCCCCGAGATCCGGACCCTCCCTATTCTCTCGGCCTTCCGAAAGTCTGTTAAGACCTGGCTGTTCCGGCAAGCCTGGGGCGGCTGATCTCTGATTGAGCTTCAGCCCCATTAACATCGAGTGTATGTTGTGTCCTTTTTTAATTTGCTCTGTTTGTATTTTAACTTTCTTAGTATTTTGTTTTTTTAAAACTGTTTTTTATGTAAGCCGCCCGGAGTCCTTCGGGATTGGGCGGCATACAAATCTATTAAAACTAAATTAACTAAACTAATTATCTCAAAGGCTTAACTGGGTGTCAGTATTTTGGAGAATGAAACATTTCTAAGCATCGGCTCATACGCTCAGATTCCTTCCTCATCAAATAAGAGTTCCAACATCAGGTTGTCAATACAAGCAGTCCTTGACTTACAAACTATCCATTTAGCAACCATCTGAAGTTACAACAGCACTGAAAAACATGGCACAACCTCTTCCCACACTTATGTGATCAAAATTCAGATGCTTGGCAACCACCGTTGTTAAAATGTCTCAAGGTCCTTTAATTGCCATTTGAGATCTTCCCACCCAGCTTCTGACAAGCAAAGTCAACGGGGGCATTCTGATTTGCTTAACCATTCCATGATTCACTTAACAACTGTCTAGGACTCAACTGCCTTGACAGCAATGGGAATTCTGCTCCCAATTGTTGTAAGTTGAGGACTACCTACAGTAGGATTTGCTCAGCTCACAATGGACATAGCCCTGTTTATCTTGCCATGTGCAACAATATTCCGGAATGTCAATGTCTTAATTAGTAAGAGAAGTGGTGGCGCAGTGGTTAAAATGCAGTACTGCAGACTAATTCTGCTGACTGCTGACTGCCAGAAGTTCACCTGTTCAAGTCTCACCAGCTCAAGATTGACTCAGCCTTCCATCCTTCCGAGGTTGGTAAAATGAAGACACAGATTGTTGGGGCAATATTCTGATATTAGAGCGGGCTGTAAAGCAATGTGAAATGGTATATAAGTCTAAGTGCTATTGCTAGTAATGAGGAATTGTATTATTAGTATCATCATCATCATCATCATCATCATCATCATCATCATCATCATCATCATCTTTCTTATGTTTTAATGTGAATTTTATATTATATGCTAAAATTTGCTATTTAAAGGATCTAATGGCACAGTTTGCATCTAAAAAATGTGTACAGGAATGTATACGTCAAAGAAAATCATACACAGAAATGGATCAGTTATAAGAAAAACATTTGTAGAATTGGATGTAGTAAAAAATGTAGTACAAAAATATATACAAAAGGTAAAAGTACATTCAAATATTTTGGTGGTCGGGTGTTGGAAATTCACAAATGGCTACAGGTTTTAATTTTGACTTGTCCAAAACAAAATTCAAACTCTGATGAAAATAGAAATTGTGCAAATCAGATTTTTCTCAGTTTGTCCATTTGTCCACCCCTAGGTGCCTGAAAGTTCAGCAGAAGAGAATTTCATTCTTCTGGCAATCTCTATTCCACCTCCAACTACTTGGGTTTTCAAGATGATCAGGACGTCAAAATGAACTTTCTCTGCATTCCTGTACTAGCCAAGATAATACTGTAGCTAGCTAGCTAACATTGTTTTTCAAATTGTTCGATTCCTACAAGATAAAGAACAATGTGGGGAAAGAATCCAATTCTTTGTTTCTACTACCAGTGGTGTACCTATAAGCCTAAGTAGCAATTTAGTCTAGTCTCCTTCTTATCAATCATGAAGATATATTCCACCATTCTGATACAGGGTGAAACATTTGCTTCTGTTGGCCCAATAACGATATTGGATCTTTTCATTACTAATTCAACAAATTTCAGCCAGTACTTCTGGGACCAAGATAGCAGACTAATGTGTGAACCAAGATATGGCACCTAATTAAAGGACTGCAGCTCTTGATTCATCCAACATAAGTGACAACTGCAGGATGTAATTGGAACTACTGCTGGGTTGAAATCATTAGGTCCAGACATGTTCTTTGTTTAACCTTTGTTCAAATCAAAACAAAGTCTAACGTGCCAAAATTAATCTTAATATTTCATGGTTGGTGTTAATGGGCTTCAGTGAAGGAAAAGGAAATTTCACTCCAAGAAATTTGATCTAATCACACACCTCTTACCAATTGTATTTATTTATTTAAAGATAAGTTACTGCATTCTCCACCATATTTGTTTAGAAGAAATGTGTTAAGATGCCAAATGATGCTTTAGATAATCATCAAGAGCTAAAATAGTATGTGGACAGTGGACTACACAGCTGTTTTGATGTATTCTGCTTTAGAGAGAAAATGGATGAGAAGGATGGCTTTTTATTAGGGAGAACTTGGAGTTGGACTAATAATAATTTGTTTTCCTTCATAGAGAATGTATGGAATTGGCCCTTCTACTAACTGCCATGCTCATGAATTCATGAATTGGCACCACAGAAGCAATTCCATCAACAGACACATTCACCTACAACCAGCCGATGAACCCCTCAGAATCCAAACCAACTGCACAACCAACTGCACCAACCCTCAACCAACCCTCAACCAACCCTCAACCAACCCTCAACCAACCCTCAACCAATCCTCAACCAACCCTCAACCAACCCACACAAGCCCCCACCACCACTTCACCTTCCAATGAACCTCATTTGATGTAAGGTTCATCATAAGACTCATCCCAAGACTTCCACTGATGACTCACACCTGACCCATCACAAGACCCTCACTTAACACCCCTACACCTGACTCACACTTGACACACTCGTACATGACCCTTCACAAGACTTAACGACATTGCCTTCTCCCTCTACCTCAAACTTGAGAAACATGTGATTAGAAACTTTATCTCATCTATACATCAGAGGTGGGTTCCTACCAGTTCGCACCTATTCGGTAGAACCGGTTCGTCAAATCTACTGAACCGGTTAGAAGAGGTTCCACCAGTGGACCCGGAAAGTAGGCCACACCTACAGAAGAGGCTCCAAACTTTTTTGAAACCCACCACTGGCAAGGATCTTGTAACTTGACAGCTTTAAGACTTGCATGCTTCAATGCCAGAGTTTCTGAATAGCTACTTGGACCAACCTAAGTACTAATTCATAATTTCATATCCGGTCACATGGGCGGCAAGCCACTCCCACAAAGGAGGCCACACCCACAGAGTAGGTTCCAACGATTTTTGAAACCCACCACTGCTATACATGAGCATGAAACTATATTTATGGACTTGGATAGTTTAAAAATTGGCCTTGCTATCTAGCAATAAAGGAACCACTAAAAACAAATTCTGGAAGTAAATTGCTTAGAGTTCTTTGCTAAGTAGCAATTCTTGCCTTAAGAGAATTGGTCCTGCTGGCTGCTGTAGGCTAGCCAAGTTCCTGGATTGTGACTTAGACCTTCTCTGACAAATAATCAATTGTGTGATATTTCATTTCTTAAGGGCCCCCAGAACACGCAAGATTAAAGAAAATAAAGGGTAGTTGATAACTTGGCAAGCTAGATCCAAATATAATGCATATTTTTTTTAAGGAAGTATGGATATTTGGGAAAGGCTAGGGCAGACAACAGAAATGAAACAGTTGTGTGGCACAATGGTATGTCCTAATCTTTGGTTGCTTTAATAGCAATAGCAATAGCAGTTAGACTTATATACCGCTTCATAGGGCTTTCAGCCCTCTCTAAGCGGTTTACAGAGTCAGCATATCGCCCCCACAGTCTGGGTCCTCATTTTACCCACCTTGGAAGGATGGAAGGCTGGCGAGATTTGAACAGCCGAACTGCAGAACTGCAGTCAGCTGAAGTAGCCTGCAGTGCTGCACTCTAACCACTGCGCCACCTCGGCTCTTAAGGAGACTTCCGTTTGGAATAGAGAGAGAACAGTTCATGAGATTAGGTTATGTTATGAGATTCCTGTTAGAATTTCCAAATCCTTTGTGTTGCAAACACGTATTATGGCCATATTAATCAATCAGGTCTTCTTCTTGGTCTCAAACCAAGAGACTCTCTTTTAGGGGTGTCAGACTCCAAACACCCACCTCCGTTTTAGCAAAGGGGAAAAAAGTCGTGACTTGTTATGTGATGACAACACGATGAAATGAATTTTATGCTCCTGCTCTATTCCATGCTAAAGATATAAAAGATCAAGCAAACAGGCTGGTCATGACACAATCTTGAGTTGCCACACTGTCAATGAGATCTAAATAAATGTAGTTAACTAATTTGTTTTGTTCTGTCTTATCTGCTTTAATCTCTACAAAATCGTTTTCCTTTCTTCCCCTTCAAATTGAATTTGGGAAGTTGGTTAAAACGGTAGAAAAGAAGAATGGATTCGGAAGCCGAGGGGACTGCTGTTGCGTTTTCTGAGCCAAGGTAAAAACTGAGATGAATCAAAATCAGTTTATAATGGTTAAATGATTTCTGATCTGTTGGGATCGGTTTACTAACAACATTAGTATCTGTTACATTTGTGTTGCATTTGTGCTGATAAATAAATAAAGGGAGACTAGTATAGATCTATTTCAAGCTATTTAGCTCTCATCAGCTAGCCATACCCTTACTGGGATTTGAACCTGTGCTGTATTACATATTAAGCAGTTGTGTTCACCACTAAGCCACAAGGTTCTCCTCCTTTATCAGCTGAGCCAGGGAAATAGGTATGTATTTAGTGTCACAGCCCCTGATGCCCAAATATTTATCAGCACAAATGCAACACAAATGTAACAAAGGCAACAGTAAAAATAATGGCTTTCTGTCGTGATGGTCTCTTGTGATGAGCCGATAGACAGAAAATGGAAGCAGTATGCTTCCTCCCATATTTGGGCATACCAGGGGTTGTGACACTAAATACATACCTATTTCCCTGGCTCAGCTGATAAAGGAGGAGAACCTGTGGCTTAGTGGCTAACACAACTGCCTAATATGTAATACAGCACAGGTATATATATATGTCTGTGTGTGTGCGTGTGTGTGTGTGTGTGTGCGCGCGCGCGTGCGTGTGAGTATACATACATGCACTCTTTTTTTCTGCTGCTTTTCACCATAACACACAAACCCTTCTCATCACTTGCTTTTTCTAATGCAGCCAGTTGATTATTTTTTTCTTCTAAAGATCTTTCCTATTTCAAAAATGCAGCTTGCATGCCTTTATGGGCACATGTTAGGGTGGGAAGGAATACTAGAAACCTGATTTTACAAAAGATCCTGCTTTGTGTAGTGAAAAAAAAAAAGAGAGAGAGAGAGATCATTACTGGAGGTGTCCGCTTGCCAAATCTTTTTTTTTTTTTTTAACAATTTCACAGTGGCAAAAGGGGCATTTTCATTTCTGCAGCTTTAATGAAGGACTGCACAGGCACAAATAATATTAAAGCAAAATGTTAGTGTGCCATTTCTGTAACTGGGAAATAAAAGCTTAAAAGGGAGCTAATTTTGTTATGACAGCCACAACTCTTTCATACAATGCTATAAAGATGGGATCAGATGCAGAGAGAGGTTTGTGATCGAAGACATACAGAAAGGGGAGCCTACAGGGAGTTTTCTCTGTTACTCCCAATTTCATTTTCTGAGCCCCCATTCCTCATCTATATATGCTTAAGAAGATTATTATTTTCACCTTTCGTTAGCCTCTTTTATTTATCTCCCCCTAACCTATTCCTTTAATCACGGGCAGGTGTAATTTACTCAAGGCCTCATCTGGTGTGAATTAACTTAATTCAGATTACCTCCTGGTGCCATGGCTGAATAACATCCAACAACCTCTCCATTAGGAAGCAGTGGTCACTGACCCACAATCCTCGCTCTAATTAAAAAGCATTCATTTTCACATCTTTGTTGGAGTTGTCATTGGGCAAGAATCTGAAACCCTGTGAATAAGGTTTCCGAGTTGTTGCTGTATTTTTCTCTTCTAATTAGTTTCCCCTGGATAGAAATCTGGCCTGACATTGAACAATATTAAGAATGGGGGGAGATTGTTCTTTCGTGAACCTCATTTCAGCAATTAAAACACGATCAGCTTTGCCCAAGAAGTTGCTGGCACCGAAGGGGTTTAATCAGCAGCTCCAGAATCTCATCCAAGTCAAGTCTTGGATGCCTTTATATGCCAATATAAGACTTTTCACATTAACTAAATGTTTAGATTTAGATTTTAGATTTAAAGTTTATTTATATGCCACCCTTTTCCCTGGGGGGACTCAGGGTGGCTTACAACTTAAAGGGGGGGAGAGACAAACTTTTAACATATAAGACGAATACAAAATTAAATGTTATTCATTTTACTCTGCACTCATATGGTTTATATTTTCTCTCTCCATCATTATCTAGTCTACAGGATAGGCATAGTTCTCCAGATGAATTGGACTTCGGTTTATATCACCCATAGTTTACATTAGTATCATTGTTTCATTGGCATCCTTGAGTCTCAAAGGACTATGATATCGTGCTCTCGAAAGAGGTCCTAATGCAGCATCTGGTGTGGCTAAAAAGGGCCAATTCGAGATGGCAAACCCTTCCACACTGAGGGCAGATACAAGAGCCGAGGTGGCGCAGTGGTTAGGGTGCAGTACCACAGGCCACTTCAGCTGACTGTTATCTGCAGTTCAGCGGTTCAAATCTGTTTTCACATCAACATAACCCCTAAAGCAGAGGTGTGAAACTCACATCGTCAAGACATTGTCACGTGACTTTTCCCCCTCTACGCTAAACTGGGTTTAATTCAAATTGACTTTCTTCAAACTCAAATTGTTTCTTCAGTTCAAATTGAGTTTCTTCATGTGAAGGCAGTAGAACGACTGGTATCATTTGTCTCGAGCATCTTACGAATTTATTGGTGGGTTTTGTCCAGTGGTGGGTTTCAAAAATTGTTTGAACCTACTTTGTGGGTTTGGCCTCCTTTGTGGGAGTGGCTTGCCACCCATGTGACCGGATGGGAGTGGCTTGCCGCCCATGTGACTCGATATGAAGATGCCGATGACACTTGTCAGAACCAGCTTAAATTACCTCACACACAGCACTGGCATGCATAAGAATATGATGTAAACTTGTTTTTTAAAAGGCATCTTTGGTTTGCGTTAAAACAACTTCAACACACGCAATGTTCTGATTGCACCACAAACGCAGTAGTCATCCTTACCTTTCACAGAGGCCCTGAGTTTTATAAATATGAGCATGATAGTGTAGAATAATCATATCCAAGGACCAGTGGTGGGTTTCAAAAATTTTTGGAGCCTCTTCTGTAGGTGTGGCCTGCTTTCCGGGTCCACTGGTGGATCCTCTTCTAACCGGTTCGGTAGATTTGACGAACCGGTTCTACCGAATAGGTGCGAACTGGTAGGAACCCACCTCTGCCCTCATAGAACAAGCCAACTTCTTCTATGGAATATTTAATGTATTGAGTTTCTTCATGTGATGGCAGTAGAACGACTGGTATCATTTGTCTCAAGCATCTTATGAATTTATTGGTGGGTTTTGTCTTCAAACACAAACTCTTGCTACAATGCAGATCTCATACTTTTATGGAATCACATAGATGAGCAGATAATTTTAGAATGGAGCCAAAGTATCTTATTTTTGCAGCTGAAAGTTAAGATGGTATTTGCTTTTAGTGAAGCTGTTAGGGACTGGATGAGGGCTAACAAGCTTGTGCTCAACCCGGATAAGACCGAGTGGCTGTTGTGTTTCCCTCCCACTAATTTGGCTAGTGTTCCATCTCTCAGGCTGGGGGTCAAACATTATACCCCTCAGACAGGGTTCGCAACCTGGGAGTCCTCCTGGACCCACAACTGACCTTCGACCACCATTTATCAGCTGTGACCAGGGGGGCATTTGCACAGGTTCGCCTGGTGCACCAGTTGCGACCCTACCTGAACCGGGAGGCTCTCACAACAGTCACTCGTGCCCTTGTGACCTCTAGGCTGGAATACTGCAACGTGCTCTACATGGGGCTGCCCTTGAGGAGCATCCGGCGACTTCAGCTAGTCCAGAATGCGGCCGCGCGAGCGATCGTGGGTGCACCTCGGTACACCCACATAACACCTATCCTCCGCGAGCTGCGCTGGCTACCTGTCGATCTCCGGGTGCGCTTCAAGGTGCTACTTACCACCCATAAAGCCCTTCATGGTAGTGGATCTGGATACTTGAGAGACCGCCTCCTGCCAATTACCTCCTTGCGACCCATTATATCACACAGATTAGGCCTCCTCCGAGTTCCATCTGCCAGTCAGTGTCGACTGGCAACTACGCGGAGGAGAGCCTTCTCGGTAGTAGCTCCGACCCTTTGGAACGATCTCCCCGTGGAGATTCGTACCCTCACCACCCTCCAGACCTTCCGCACAGCCCTTAAAATCTGGCTATCCCGTCAGGCCTGGGGATAAAGAATGTAACTCACCCCCACCCGAATGGTATGAATGTTGTGCTCTATTTTTAATTATGTATTGCTCTTATGTGTTATTGTTTATTATTGTTTGTATTCCCCCTCCCCATGAGTTGTGAGCCGCCCTGAGTCCCCCCCAGGGAAAAGGGCGGCCTATAAATAAATTTCAAATACAAATACAAAAATTTACAGAAATGGACTTCAACATGTCTGCGGGCGGGAGTTGGGGGGGGGGGAGGTTGATTTTCAAACTCCATGGTGCTTCTAAAGTGAAAACAAAATAATTTGTGTGAGATCACCACACCCTCAACTTGATTTTATTAAGGATAGTGTTGGGCAAGAAATTAAAACACCAACTGCTTTTAATAATTAAACTGTAATCTATCATTTATGGCTGTCCAGATGTTGCTGAATTGCGATTCCCAGCAGTTCCAATCAGTTTTAGTTAATCAAGTGTGGAGTTCAGCATCATCAGAAGAATCAGAAACTGTCCAGAATAGACAGTCTTCTAACAAAGCTTCAAATGATCAATAACGTCTCATTCATTCCCACTTCTCTGCTATCCCTGGTCATAGTTCTGAATCTTTTGCTATTTGGCAGCACAAAGAGATATATGTGATTTCTCTTTCCATCCTCTCAATTTTTGACGGGTCTCCCAGGCTGAGGTTTTGAAGCTCATTTTTTCCTTAGCTTCTTTTGGATTTCAAAGAGGCTTTTTTCCATCTCTTGTCTTTTGGGAACAGCCTACCCAGCTGACTGCCCCTTCCATAAAAAGCATCCAAGTGATTTCCTCTTTCACCAGAAGAGGGCTTCTGTTCACTCTTTCCATGGGCCCTGGAAGAGGGATGCTGCTTCTGATTGTCTCTAAATTTTCTCCCCCTATTTGTTCTTTCTAGATCTTTTTTAGGGAGGGAAGGGACTCTTCTTCATAACGCTTGGTTCCAGTGGTGAAATTCAATTTTTTTTTTTACTACCGGTTCTGTTGTGGCCCAGCAGGAGCTGGAGCTGCCACTAGACTCCGACAGCGAGGGGGCCTCTGAGTCATCTCTGGAGGATGTGGAGGACCCTGGACAGGGTTCCGACTCCGAGCAGGGTGCAGAGAGGCTGGTTGGCCACCAGGAGGTACCTGAGCCTTGGACCAGTGGGGAGGAGACACGGAAGAGTGAGCTGGAGGCCAGCAGTGAGTTGTTCCTGGATGCACGCCATCGAAGAGCTACTAGGCATCAGGATCAATTACACAATTACAGGAGGTGATTGCACTCAGCTGGTGGTCATTAGGCTCCGGACTATAAAAAGCTATTTGTGCACACACTCTCTTTGCAGAAGTCAACGCAGGATTGAATGTCGGAGGACATTACTGGGAGCTTGGCAGACTGGATTGCTGCCAAGCCTTATCTGTGTTTATTGCTGCCTGAGTTTGTCTGAGTTGCTGCCCAGGTCCTTATCTGTTTTGCTTGGCTTTCAGCCACCGAGGTTTTGATGTCTTGCTATTAAAGTACATTCCAGTTAAGCTTGTCTTGGCATTCATTACTGGATGGAGGAGGGGGTCAGAACACAGTTCTGTGGGCATGGCTTGGTGGGCATGGCAGGGGAAGGATACTGCAAAATCCCCACCACAAACGCAGTAGTCATCCTTACCTTTCACAGAGGCACTGAGTTTTATAAATATGAGCATGATAATGTAGAATAATCATATCCAAGAACCAGTGGTGGGTTTTGGAGCCTCTTCTGTAGGTGTGGCCTGCTTTCCGGGTCCACTGGTGGAACCTCTTCTAACCTGTTTGGTAGATTTGATGAACCGGTTCTACCAAATAGGTGCGAACTGATAGTAACCCACCTCTGGAAGAAACACACAAAAAAATGATCCTCCTACAGACATATTTCATACATTTTCAGAAGCAAATCAGAACTCTTCTGAAGTTCAATGCCAAGGCTATAATGATGGGAAAGAAAATGGTTGCCCTTCACTAAGGCGCTGTTCTTCTGGACCGTGTTACAAATCTACATCATCCCTTTTCTACTAGCCAAAGTTCAGCATTTGTTCACATGCTCTGGAGACCGGAGGAGACAGATTTAGTCCTCCCCTATCTTGATAAAGGAGTTTAGCAAGAGATTTGGCAAATACCTATGCCAGGCTTAAGCAATTCAGTGCTGTTCATATTAGACCACATGTGGGGGAATATGCAGTGGTGGGTTTCTACCGGTTCGGCCTGGTTCGGCTGAACCGGTAGTGGTTTGGAGGCCTGGGTTGCTAGAACTGGCAATGATCCAGGCCTCCCACACCCCTGAACTAGTTCTCCCAGTGCTGCTATAGGCACTGCCATCTTGTTTTTGGCTTTTGTGCATGTGCAGAAGCATTTTTATAGTACTGTGCTTGTGTGTGCAGCGTGCATCAAGTACACATATGTGCCCTTCGCGCTGTGGCACCATGAGTGAACCAGCAATAGTGGCTGCCAGAAACACACACACACACACACCCCGGAGCTATGGCCCTTTATGACTTGTGGACTTCAACTCCCAGAATTCCTGAGCCAGAATCCCAGGGATTCTGGGAGTGGAAATCCACAAGTCATCCAAAGGCCATAGTTTCCCAACCTTGGATTAGACCATCAATCTGATGTCACATCAGCTCATTTCCAACATTCTCTTCCAATGCACAGCCCTAATATGCAACTTCCTGTTACAATGATTGACAGTTTACTGGCTCCCAATAAAACACACTTTTGACTCTCACAATGGAATTTCAAACGTAGCACAGGTTTAATGGATGAGTGCCCACCTATTCAAGTTTTTTTTTATTACCTAACTATAAAAGTGTCTAATAAACAAAATTCCATTTTCATCCAACAAAGAGGTACATTGACATTGAAGACTTCTGTACGCCGGAGAGTAAAACAAATTGCACCTTTTAAATAAAGATCAGCATCTATTTTCCCCCCCTTATGATTATTTCCCCATGATATATTGTCTCTCCTTCACCAGCAAACATATCTGTCTCTTGGGAATGAAATTGACAAAACAGCATCAGGTTCTGCCTGTGAAAAGCAAGCGCTAATTGTAAATGAGGCCTTGCGAAAAATGATAATGAGGCCTGAACTTTGACTTTCTTTCCACATGATAATATTTTCAAGTCTTATTTGCAAACTTATGATGGCCAGATTAAAAAAAAAGTAATTACATGCATAATTTATATGTATGTTTTCCTCTCTTTTTTATTGCAGGAGTTAATTTTACTGGGATGGTGCAAACCACCTTAAATTACCTCACACACAGCACTGGCATGCATAAGAATAGGATGTAAACTTGTTTTTTAAAAGGCATCTTTGGTTTGCGTTAAAACAACTTCAACACACGCAATGTTCTGATTGCACCACAAACGCAGTAGTCATCCTTACCTTTCACAGAGGCACTGGGTTTTATAAATAGGAGCATGATAGTGTAGAATAATCATATCCAAGGACCAGTGGTGGGTTTCAAAAACTTTTGGAACCTCTTCTGTAGGTGTGGCCTGCTTTCCGGGTCCACTGGTGGAATCTCTTCTAACCGGTTCGGGAGATTTGACGAACCGGTTATACCAAATAGGTACAAACTGGTAGGAACCCACCTCTGCTCCTGCCAGTGAAAATGGAGCCCACGAGGGCCACATGCAGCCCTCTTGAGCTCCTTTTCAGTGGTAGAGAGCTGCAGGAGGCTGTAGCAGCTGAAAACGGAGCTCAGGAGGATTGCATCGCCCTCCCCAGCTCTGTTTTCACTGGCAGAGACACCATGGGCATCCGTTGCTGTTTCCAGGGTAACCCCCCCCCCGATCTAAGCACCTTGTGGGCCAGACCTCAATTGCAGGCCTTGAGTTTAACACCCCTACCATAGAAGAAAATAGATTTTGCATTGTTGGGACTAAAAAAAAACATTTCATGAAAACCCAGGAAAATCAATGAGCCACTCTTAGGACAATCAGTGGATGAGAGGGCATTTCAGTGGCATCAGAAGGCATCAGAAAGCCTTACAGGACTGACAGGTCCTGGAGACACCCAGAATAGAAACCTAGAAAAAAGCTAGTCAAACATGAGAGACACAAGAAATGTTGCACCTCCAAGGTCAACATTTGGAGATTTTGTTGATGGTGTGAGATCCAAGGACAGCTTAGGAAAAACACACTTTAGTGAAATCTCAGGATGACAGAGAGAAAAAAGGCATCCAAATCAAAGAGAGGCAGAGAAAGTAGGTAAGCCGACTGCATTCAGAGGACTGAAATTTTTTTTCTACCGACTCAGCAAAATGGAAAATGACAGATTAATGAACGAAAAGCAAGGACAGAGGGAAGGGAAGCAATGAGAAAGGCCTTTGATGCCTGCAAAGGGGGATGCACATCGTGAGGGGAAATGACAGTTAATAATTGAAGAGATTAAGAGTTCCATTATGAAGCGAGTCAAGGAGATGAACGCCTGAGATGCTGTGATCTTTTCGCAGGGAAGCAAAACTACTTTTTTTTTGAGAATTTGAATGTACTCATTGGGAAAGCATCTGGGCAACATCACTTGAAGTCTCCAGTCTAGTGGTGGGATTTAAAAAAATTACTACAGGTTCTGTGGGCATGGCTTAGTGGGCATGTTGTGGCTTGGTGGGTGTGGTGCAGATGTGAGTTCCTACCAGTTCACACCTATTCGGTAGAACCGGTTCGTCAAATCTACCGAACCAGTTAGAAGAGGTTCCACCAGTGGACCCGGAAAGCAGGCCACACCTACAGAAGAGGTTCCAAACTTTTTTGAAACCCACCACTGGTCCTTGGATATGATTATTCTACACTATCATGCTCATATTTATAAAACTCAGTGCCTCTGTGAAAGGTAAGGATGACTACTGCGTTTGTGGTGCAATCAGATCCTTGCGTGTGTTGAAGTTATTTTAGCGCAAACCAAAGATACCTTTTAAAAAAGAAGTTTACATCATATTCTTATGCATGCCAGTCTGTGTGTGAGGTAATTTAAGGTGGTTCTGACAAGTGTCGTCGGCATCTTCATATCCAGTCAGATGGGCGGCAAGCCACTCCCATCCGGTCACATGGGTGGCAAGCCACTCCCACAAAGGAGGCCACACCCACAGAGTAGGTTCGAACAATTTTTGAAACCCACCACTGGGCAGGGGGCTGCAGAATGTGGAGCTGGCCACACACATCCTAGCCTTACCCACTTCCCCCCCCCCAAGGTCAAACACAACCCTTATGTGGGCCTTAGTGAAATTGAGTTTGACACCCCTGCTCTATAACCTCTCTTCTTCCTTCTCAAGCATTAAATGCAGGTATACTTGTCTGTATGAAATAACCCCAGCTAGTAAGTATAACATTTACGCTTTTGAGCTACAAAAGAGAGTGCAAGTATTAATAAAAGTATTTATTAATACATTTTGCAAGCTTATATGTGAGTCAGATATCTTTCACATTAATTTTCACGAGGGATGAGGAAATACTAAAAGACATATGTCATTAAAAGGATATAATTTGGTAACAGATAAAAATCTAATTTACTGGAAGCAAACTAGTATTCCCAGCGTATGTTTTGAGTTAAAATCTCAGCTAGCATGGTTATGGTAAAGAATAATGGAGATTGTAGTCTAAAATAACTGTAGGGAAGCAAGTTCCTACAATTTTATTTATCTAAAGACAGGTCCAGAATCTATGCACAAAATACAAGAAATGTAGAATCTGGTGAAATGTATGCTTTGCTTGTTGAAGATCTCTGGTAAAAGATCTTTGTAAAGATGTGAAAGACTTAATATTTTACTACATTAAAACATTCTGGAGGTGTTATATTAATATTCATCTTTCAAAGAACGCACAAAGGGGTAGATGTAAAGGAACTGGAGAAAAATGATATTTCATCAATTATATGCCTGCTTTTTTCTGTAAATAACAACAATAACCATATTCACCCACCCAAAAACCTTTTCCAAAGCAAAATCAGTGAATATGGAACTTTAAAATTCACAAGAAAATAAGGTGTGGAAAACTTAATGGAATATTGTTAAGTCTATCACTCTTTTCCCAGCACTTTGTGCTTGAAGTAGGTTACAGATGAGACAATTAAAACACAATAATCAGAATGTTAAGGAACTGTTAGAGCTTATTAAATGCTCGGCACTTACGACTTCGTTTAAAAGTGCATTACAGCTTTATATGAACATAATCAGTTGGTTAACCATGTATTAGATTAAAAAATATGACCATTATTGAATATATTTTATTCAAAAGACATAGCCAAGGAAAGAAAGTTTGTCACCCTCATAGTAGCAGCAAGAGAATCAGATAAAATAATTACAAGAAGAGCAGGCAGCTCTCCCTGAACTCAATGAATGGAAATTAACTTCATCCTTCTTGATGTGGAAAGGAAAAGAAAGGCGGAATGGAAAAGAAATGGAAGAAGGGAAGGGAAGGAAGGGGAGGGGAGGAAAGGAAAGGAGAAAGGAAAGAAGGGAAGGGAAGGAAGGGGAGGGGAGGAAAGGAAAGGAGAAAGGAAAAGAAAGGAAAGAAGGGAAGAAAGGGAAGGAAAGGGAGGGGTGGGAAGGAAAGGAAAGGAGAAAGGAAAAGAAAGGAAAGAAAGGAAGGGAAGGGAAGGAATGGGAGGAAAAGAAAGGAGGAAAGGAAAAGAAAGGAAAGAAGGGAAGGGAAGGGAAGGGAAGGAAAGGAAAGGAAAGGAAAGGGAGGGAAGGAAAGGAAAGGAGGAAAGGAAAAGAAATGGAAGAAGGGAAGGGAAGGAAGGGGAGGGGAGGAAAGGAAAGGAAAAGGGAAAAGGAAGGGAAGGGAGGGGAGGAAAGGAAAGGAGGAAAGGAAAAGAAAGGAAAGAAGGGAAGGAAAGGAAAGGAAAGGGAGGAGGGGAGGGAAGGAAAGGAAAGGAGGAAAGGAAAAGAAATTGAAGAAGGGAAGGGAAGGAAAGGAAGGGGAGGGGAGGAAAGGAAAGGAAAGGAAAAAGGAAAAGAAAGGAAGGGAAGGGAGGGGAGGGGAGGAAAGGAAAGGAGAAAGGAAAAGAAAGGCGGAATGGAAAAGAAATGGAAGAAGGGAAGGGAAGGAAGGGGAGGGGAGGAAAGGAAAGGAGAAAGGAAAGAAGGGAAGGGAAGGAAGGGGAGGGGAGGAAAGGAAAGGAGAAAGGAAAAGAAAGGAAAGAAGGGAAGAAAGGGAAGGAAAGGGAGGGGTGGGAAGGAAAGGAAAGGAGAAAGGAAAAGAAAGGAAAGAAAGGAAGGGTAAGGGAAGGAATGGGAGGAAAAGAAAGGAGGAAAGGAAAAGAAAGGAAAGAAGGGAAGGGAAGGAAGGGGAGGGAAGGAAAGGAGGAAAGGAAAAGAAATGGAAGAAGGGAAGGGAAGGGAAGGAAAGGAAAGGAAAGGAAAGGAAAGGGAGGGAAGGAAAGGAAAGGAGGAAAGGAAAAGAAATGGAAGAAGGGAAGGGAAGGAAGGGGAGGGGAGGAAAGGAAAGGAAAAGGGAAAAGAAAGGAAGGGAAGGGAGGGGAGGAAAGGAAAGGAGGAAAGGAAAAGAAAGGAAAGAAGGGAAGGAAAGGAAAGGAAAGGGAGGAGGGGAGGGAAGGAAAGGAGGAAAGGAAAAGAAATGGAAGAAGGGAAGGGAAGGAAAGGAAGGGGAGGGGAGGAAAGGAAAGGAAAGGAAAGGAAAAAGGAAAAGAAAGGAAGGGAAGGGAGGGGAGGAAAGGAAAGGAGAAAGGAAAAGAAATGGAAGAAGGGAAGGGAAGGAAGGGGAGGAGAGGAAAGGAAAGGAAAAAGGAACAGAAAGGAAGGGAAGGGAGGGGAGGGAAGGAAAGAAGTGAAGGAAAAGAAAGGAAAGAAGAGAAGGAAAAGGAGGGAGGGGAGGGGAGGAAAGGAAAGGAGGAAAGAGAAGAGAAGGGAAGGGAAGAGAAGAGAAAGGAAGGGAAGCAGAGTAGAGGGGAGCAGAAGAGGAGAGAAGCAGAACGAGGGGAGGGGTGGGGAGGGAGGAAGGAAAGAAAGGAAGGAAGGAAGAAAGAAAGGAAAGAATGAATGAATGAATGAATGAATGAATCACAATAGCCAAAAGTAGTTTCAAAGCTTATACTTCTGGATAATACTTCACACTAAATATAAAATGCCAACATTTTCTCACTCTGACACTTCAAAGAAAGTAATTTTAGCCAGACAGTAATGGCAGAGTGGGGGAAAAAAACCAGAACATCAGGCTGAAGGACGCGAGTTTGTTTAGCGCTTTCTACCTTGCTTTCATTTCTAGAATGGTTAAGTACATTTGAGCAGTCACATATTCAAATGGGGAAGCTTGGAGAAAACACAATTACTTTGTATTAGAGGACACATACATTACAATAAAGGCTCCCTAATGGTAAAAGTAAAAACCAGCCAAGACTGAAAATAATCTCCTTTGAAAGGCAGATGGAGTTTTAAAGGGTCACCCACCTTCTGAAGAAAACAGAAATTTACATGCAAAGCAATAAATAAGTGAAAATGTCAACAACCAGAACTGAGAATGGAAGAGGGGGGGGGGACCGCAAAAAATTGGAGCAGAGAAGACATCATTAGAATAAAACATGAGGAAACTTTCAGCCGTAGCTGGAAATACACGCCTGCCTTTGTGTCTTATTATTAACAGCGACTGTTCACCTCGGTGACATTGGGCTGGTGGGCAACTATAGGGCAACGATTACGTTAAATTGTGGAAGAGAGCCAGAGATTTCTTTGGGGCTACAATGAACTAGCAAACATCTGGCCAAAGAATATATGGTATGCGTTGTGGCACATCAGGAGCCGTTGGAGCTGCCACCAGACTCTGACAGCGAGGGGCCCCATGAGTCGGCTCTGGAGGATGTGGAGGACCCTGGACAGGGTTCCGACTCTGAGCAGGGTGCAGAGAGGCTGGTTGGCCACTAGGAGGCGCCTGAGCCTTGGACCAGTGGGGAAGAGACAAGGGAGAGTGAGCCGGAAACCAGTAGTGAGTTGTTCCTGGATGCCCAGCACTGAAGAGCTAATAGGCGTCAGGAACAGTTGCGCAGTTACAGGAGGTAATTGCACTCAGCTGGTGGTCATTAGGCTCCTCTCCAGACTATAAAAAGACTGCTTGTGCACACGCCCCTCTTTGCAGAAGGCAACACAGGATCAAATGTCGAAGAACATTGTTAGAAGCTTGGCAGGCTGGATTGCTGCCAAGCCTTATCTGTGTTTATTGCTGCCCAAGCTTGTCTGTGCCGGTTTGCTGCCAAGGACCTGTCTGTCTGTTAATTAAATGCCCTAACTTATCTTTGGCTTGGAGTGTGCTTGGGTGTGGAACAAGGGGGGGGGCACATAGAGCCATCTCTCTGGGCACACGATGCTCTTCCAGGTTCTGACGTACTGGCTAACTGGCCTTCACATGCACATGTGTGCCAGAAACCAAAAGAGCAGCCACCTGGTGTGCATCTGGTTTTCGCACGGGTATGTGTGCCAGAAACCCGGAGACCAATTGGCCAGGGCGCACCTGGGTGGCGGAAACCAGAAGATCATCTTCTTGGCAAGTGCATGTTGCATGCTCCTGTTTCACCACTCGGTGCCCAAAAGGTTCGCCAATACTGATCTTGGTTCACCTCTGCCATGGATACTCACTAGAATGACTTTAGTTTTCTTGCTTCATCTCAGTTCAATCTACTTCATTATGTTGTTCTTTTGGGGGATAAAATAAGAAGAGATCTCTGTCTTTGTCACCTTGAGCCTCTCAAAGAACCGTGAAATAAATATAAATCAATCACTAGAGACACAATGGTCTATGTACATTTATCACATTTTAGTTGAGAATCAGTTGGACAAGGATACATTTTTATTCTTGCTTGAAAAATAGTAAAATGAATTGTAATTCAAAACCCAACAAATAAACTTTTCCATCTTTTTTATTTATTTACAGCCCCCTCTGTGATTATTCTGGGTGTGCACATCCATCACAGCCTAAATTGCATCGCAATGACATTTGTTGCCGAAGTTGTTGTATCACAGCGAAATTATATCTCCGTCATATCTCGTGATGGAATAAATATAGCCAACGCCACGAGAAATTCTTTGGAGCTGTGAATTTGACATACAGTGTTATTCCAGCTGATCATTTCATTTATTCAACAATCAAGGGGGCTTGCCATTCTTAGCCATCAATGTGAAATTGTTAAATGAAGCAAGGAAGACAACTTTCTATGGCATGATGAAAAGAGGACTGAACATCAAGAAAAGCATTGCTTTCAATAGAAGCAGGAGTAATGTCACTTGAACAATACATATTGCGAATTGAAAGGTAGCTCCTTGTGAATATCAAATCCTCCACAACTTGGTCTAAGGTTGATTAATATTTTGAAGGGGATGGGACACATCTTATCCATTGTCACAGTGACAGCCCTGGCGTCAGATGTAAGAATGCAAAGCAACTGAAACTGGGGCTAACATAGTATAATCTTTATTGTCATTGTACTTAAATACAACGAAATTGGTTTTAGATTGGTATATATTCAAAGGAATCTATACAGAAAATACACGATAAGCACAGAAATTTGGTGGATTTCTAAACGCATAATATTTACTTTTAATTTATTTAACAATTTTATTTGACTGCCCAACTCACACACAGGTGACTGTGAGCGGATTGAGTTTAAGTTTGAGTTTGAGTTTAATAAAATTTGTATGCCGCCCACTCCCATTGGGACTCTGGGTGGCTCACAGCAAAATAAAAGCATTTAAAAATTTTTTAAAATACAATATTTAAAATTAATACATCATTCATTCAGTCAAGTGGGGCTGGATATTAATCAACAGCCCCAGGCCTGCCGGAACAGCCAGGTCTTAATCACTTTACGGAAGGCTGGGAGAGTGGTAAGGGTCCGGATCTCTATGGGTAGATTGTTCCACAGGGCTGGTGCAGTTACAGAGAAAGCCCTCCCTCGGGGGGCCGCCAGCCGGCATTGTCCGGTCGACGGCACCCGGAGGAGGCCCAACCCGTGCAATCTTATTGGTCGTTGGGAGGTGAATGGCAAGAGGCGGTCTCTCAGTAGCCAGGTCCAATACCATGTAGGGCTTTAAAAGTAACGACTAGCACCTTGAAGCGGGTCCGGAGACCAATGGGGAGCTAGTGCAGCTCGCGGAGGACAGGTGTAACATACAACATTAAAAATTCACAACCATAAAAACATACACAGAACCACATCCGAATCAGTGATTGGAAATTTTTCAAAATAACAATTTTCAATTTTTTTTACTACCAGTTCTACGGGTGTGGCTTGGTGGGCATAGCAGGGGAAGGATACTGCAAAATCTCCATTCCCTCCCCACTCCAGGGAAAGGTTACTGCAAAATCCCCATTTCCTCCTGATCAACTGGGACCCGGGAGGCAGAGAATAGATGGGGGCACGGCCAGTCAGAAGTGATATTTACTGGTTCTCCAAACTACTCAAAATTTCCATTACTGGTTCTCCAGAACTGGTCAGAACTTGCTGAATACCACCTCTGATCCCAATGGCAGTGACAACACAATTAGATCAATCACTTGATTGGTTCCATCTCCATTCCTGGTCACCAGGCCTGATGACAAAAACTTAGTGTCCTCAGGGCCTTTTGGAAAAGCAACAAGGTTGATTGTACCTCCAGTACTTACTTACATCAGATTTCCAAGAAAATTATTTTTGTAGCATGTATTCCAGCATTTATAACTAAGGAGAAATGGCCTGGATAAGAAGTCTGTTTCAGAGAAAACTCAGCCATAATAATAGTTCTGTCTAAAAGGCAATAAAGCTAAAACTATTAATAGGTCTCTCTTTGTTCTCTTTGAGGACACTTTTCTTAACCATGCCATATCTTTCATATTGATGGTATTTAGAGCAAAAAAAATAAAATAAAAACCACTAGTGTCCTCCAGATGCATTGAAAGTTCAAAATAGCATCACCAATGGCAACACAGAATAGTAGTTAGAAAAACTCTGAAGGGCAACTAGTTAATTACTTCTAGTTTATAATGAGTATAGGACCAGTGTTTAGAAGTTTACCTCTAAAGCCAAGAAATTCAGAACCATTATCAATAGCAGAAGGCAGGTATAATTTGCAAAATAAAAATGCAAGGAAAAATTCTTATCTGAATATATCTGAACCTGGAGAGCTTTTGCTACCTAGTACAGGAGCGTCAGACTCAAGGCCGGGGCCCAGATCTGGCCCATGGGGCCACCTTGGAAACAGTGAAGGACTAACCAGCGGTGCTTCTGCCAGCAAAAATAGGCTTCCACAGCCTCCTGCAACCTCTGCCAATGAAAACGGAGCTTGGAAGCCTGTTTTGCTCGTCACCACTGGCGCCCCTGACAGAAGTGACTCTGAGCCAGTGGTGGGTTTCAAAAAAATTTAGAACCTCTTCTGTAGGTGTGGCCTGCTTTGTGGGAGTGGCTTGCTGGCCATGTGATCGGGTGGGAGTGGCGTGCTGGTCATGTGACCGGGTGGGAGTGGCTTGCCAGCCATGTGACTGGGTGGGCATGGCCAACTTGTAAAATGTGGTGAAACTCACTTAACAATGCTCTTGCTTAGCAACCAAAATGTTGGCTCAGGAACTCTGGCATTGAAGTGTGCAAGTCTTAAAGCTGTCACGTTACAAGACCCTTGCACCCCTAACCCTTTAGAAAAAATCCCTAGGGGTGTTGAAACTTGACAGCTTTAAGACTTGTGGACTTCAACTCCCAGAATTCTCCTCTAGTCATGTTGGCTCAGGAACTCTGGCATTTGAAACATGCAAGTCTTAAAGCTGTCAAGTTACCCTTGCACCCCTAACCGTTTAGAAAAAATCCCCAGGGCTGTTCAAACTTGACAGCTTTAAGACTTGTGGACTTCAACTCCCAGAATTCCTCCTCTCGCTCTTCATCTTGATGATGTGCGGATGGGCAGGGGGAGGGAGCTGGAACTGGTTCTAAACAGCACTGTAGATTTGTGGAACCTCTTCTATAGAAGAGGTTAGAACTGGCAGGAACCCACCCCTGCACTGAGCTGCCCTTACCCAGCTGACAATGCCCATCCTGACCATGCCCACCCCAAGGTCAAACACAACC
The DNA here is from genome assembly GCF_051295495.1 of Thamnophis sirtalis. Taxonomy (NCBI): domain Eukaryota; kingdom Metazoa; phylum Chordata; class Lepidosauria; order Squamata; family Natricidae; genus Thamnophis; species Thamnophis sirtalis. The sequence continues at coordinate 5,120,586 of NW_028261387.1, forward strand.
CTGATGTGGCACTCAGTGAAATCGAGTTTGACACCCCTGAATTGCAGCTTTTATCAAGGACATAGGGATGCAGAGAAGATCACTCTGGATCTTTCATTGTTTCTCACCAGTGAGCTTCTGGATCTTCTAATCCAGCAAGGAGTGGATAACATCATCTTCATCACTGCTATACATAATAACATGGAAATAAGATTTCTGCATTTATTGGCCTTCCAAATAGACATAAATAGGATAATGCTATGCATTCTGGGTATTAGTACTTACCAGTGGTGGGATTCAGCCAGTTCGCACCTATTAGGGAGAACCGGTTGGTAACGTTCTAAGTAGTTCAGAGAACCAATTGTTGGAAGAAATCTCCTTTTGTTTTTTCCCACTTTACAGGCTAATCCTGTAGGAAGGAAACATTCTGGTGTTGTTTCTAGCCTAATCTTTATTGACCTTCTTACAGAAACTGACTCTCCTGTTAACCCTTATTACATTGTAACAGCTAAAGCGAAGTGCCCATCGACCTGAGTGACCTTGAGTTGGCCATGCCCACCCAGTCATATGACCACCGAGCCCCACCTACTCAGATAGTCATTAAGGCAGAGAACCGGTTGTTAAATTATTTGAATCCCACCACTGGTACTTACTCAGAAGTAGCCTTTTCTGGTGAAAACTAACTCTGAAGGGCCCCTAGGTTTTCACCTAATTAAAAGTAAAAGATTTCCCCTCAAACCTAAACAATCAGTCACGTGGTCAAATCATAGTAGCATCTGCAGCTCTAGTGACATCACTCCTCCTTTCTCCGGCCAGGTGTGAGAATGTCCTTAGTTCCCAGGGGAAAGTGTTTTATTTTGACTTCACAACCCCAGCTATCTCTAATCCCCTATCCCTATCCCTCAGCTCCAGGGTGGCAGCATTGAAGCTCCCGATGGCTTCAGCTAGGTCAGCTTCAGGGTTGACAAAGAATTTATCTCAAACATTTTATTTGTTCTGCCTCCTCCTGTTAAGAGTTTCATGGTACATAAACGCCTTCTTTTTATGAAAAGAAATAATTCCCTATGAAGTGGTCTAAGAATTGTAAATCAATGTATTTCTGATCTAAACAAGGCTGGGTTAATGAGTACAACCAGAAACTGCTTACTTATTGGATTTTCTATCCTAATCCAGAGAATAACAGGACTTTCTTGAGTACATTACAACGCCAATAAATGAACAAACAAACAGTATAAGGTAAGTACAAGAAACAGCAGAATGAATGAATGAATGAATGAATGAACGAACGAACGAACGAACGAACGAACGAACATTTCTGTTCCATATTGCTGGAAAAGACATTTAATAAGCAATCCCCCATCGCTGAGAAGACCTCTTATACTTATAGGCTCTCACAACCCCCATTTGGCTTGACCCAACTAAAGTGCGAACGTCATAAGCGCGCCGACAAAACCGCGGCGCTAAAACCGCGATGTCAAAAGCGCGCCGACAGAAGCGCAATTTAAGTTAAGGTAAGGTTTAGGTTTAGGTTTAGGTTTAGGTTTAGGTTTAGGGTTAGGGTTAGGGTTAGGGTTAGGGTTAGGGTTAGGGTTAGGGTTAGGTTACAGCACGCTTCTGTCGGCGCGCTGTTGTCGGCGCACTTCAGGGCTCATTCGTCACGCGGTTTTGTCGGCGCGGTTTTGTCACTGCGGTTTAGTCAGGCGCGCTTTTGTTGTTTGCGCATTTGTGGTGGAACCCCATTTGGCAGGGTCAACAAGGATGACTCAAACATCATTCAATACAAAAAAGTCTCGGCTGAGAGTGTGGAACCAACAACATATATGAGAAGGTAGAGTAATAATATGTGATCCTCGATCCTGTGTCTAATTCTTTAGGCCCACATTTGGCTTTCTATGGCTAAAAGCCAAAAATATTGATTTTAGCCAGCAATTCCACAGCATATATAATATTAAGGGAGAGAGTCAGAATTTCTTGTCCTGTTTTGCCAAAGTTGGCGTGTCGAGAGATTTAGTCAATTAAGGACATTGAGTTTATTATTCTACTATTCCCAAAGGAAATATATCTATTTTCTTGTTTTCTTTAAAGGGGAAAAATGCACTTTTAATTTTGTAGTAGCCATCCCCACTTCAGTACTGCAGTTATGGGGAGATGGAAAAGACCATCACCATCTGCTGAGTTTTCATCTTCGCCCTTTTCAGCAATTACACATTCAGAACGAATGATGAAAAGTGAGAGAATGAGCCTCTGAATACTCTTTTTTCACTTCCTTTATCCAATTGTACTTGAATCGTTGCCAAATTTGTTTTGTTCATCTTTTTCTTTTTTTTTCAATATGCAACTATAGCACAATATAAAGTAATAAAACAGTGAAGACCTTAATGCTAAGTAATCAGCTTAAATCTGAAAACTTTATTGTACAAGAAATTCTTTCTTGTTTTTTTTCAAATGTTATATTCAATTTTGAAAAAAAAACCTAACTCATCTTAATATTCATTCAGTGACATTTTAAATCATAATTAATACTGATTTTCCTTCTTTTATTTTCAATGGTTTAAATTATCTAAACATTAGGCTGTTAATCTTTAAGCAATACTGCAAAACTACAAAAACAATATAATGTATTATAAAAGAAGTGATGTAGGAATTGAAACACATAACAAGGTATTCTATTTTCCAAGTGGTTTCTCCCCCCCCCAATTTTCCCAACCTATCCTGTTGTGTTAATGTATGCATAAACATGTTTGTGAGTGTTTGTATGTGTGTCTATAATTATTAGTATGTGACCATTTAGCATTTAGAAATAATCTAATATCTGTTTGAAAAATAGAAGAGGTGAAGGAGAAGCTAACCACCAGATTGCAAGAATACAAGCAAGCAGTCAGATGAGGAAACCTGAACTCATTGCAATGAACAAGGACATACATTTAATTTTGCAGCTACTAATATTGTTGGACGAGCAAGGACAAAAACAACTAAGGAAGTGATTAAAGCCTGGGAAATGGGTCCCTTGTCAGTCAACAGGAATGCTGAGTTACAGTACCACCCACTTATCAAGTACTTAGGAGGTGAGGGCTTGGCAGCACAAGGAAACCACACAGAGGTGGGTTCCTACTGGTTCGCACCAGTTCGGTAGAACCGGTTCGTCAAATCTACCGAACCGGTTAGAAGAGGTTCCACCAGTGGATCCAGAAAGCAGGCCACACCTACAGAAGAGGTTCCAAAATTTTTGGAAACCCACCACTGAAACAACAGCCAACGACTTAATAGCCAGCCATCAACACTCCAATCAACAACTAAAAATCCACACACAACCAGGCGCCGTATAAATACCACACACAGAATAGCCCAAAGCACACATTCTGCTAGAGAGAAATTCCCTGAGGATGGGCTCCAGCATGACTCCAGAAGCCCAGAAAATTAAACCTCTGATTCAGGGGTGGATTGCTGCCAGCATTACTACCAGTTCTGCGCACATTTCTTTTATATGTAATATATAATTAACTCTTGGCGATTCTATGGACAGATCCAGGTAGTTTTCTTTAACACTATACAGAAATGGTTTAGCATTGCTTTCTTCTGGAATCTCCCCCCTCCCCTTCAATTTTCTGGTTTAATAAAACTTTTCTGCTAGTCTGCACTCCAAGTATTAACCTAGTCAGACTCTGCTTAGATAGCAATCTGTTCTGAGCCCCCTCGTACTACACCAAAGCACGCCTAGACAAAGATACTTCAAGGATTTATTAACACAGAGACTAGACCTTGGCAGCAATCCAGCACAGACCAACCTTGGCAGCAATCCAGCCTGCCAAGATAGCCACAATAGCTTCTCCAGCTCTAGTAAATACATTGTTTCGTGCAACGAGTGTGTGGACAATCATTCCTTTTATAGTCTTGAGAGGAGCCTAATTACCACCAGCTGAGTTCAATTATCTCCTGTAACTGCGTAACTGTTCTTTACGCCTATTAGCCCTGGGCATCCAGGACCAACTCCCTTGTTTCCTCCCCACTGCTCCAATGCATGACGTCAGGATCACACTCCCTTGTCTCCTCCCCACTGATCCAAGGCTCAGGGGCCTCCTGGTGGCTAACCAGCCTCTCTGCGCCCTGCCTGGAGTCGGAACCCTGTCCAGGGTCCTCCACATCCTCCAGAGCCGACTCATAGCGGCCCTCGGAGTCTGGTGACAGCTCCAACGGCTCCTGCTGGGCCACAACAGCAATCTATCTTTGTATACAATTCTGTTCATTCTTGTCTCTGTAAAAAAAAAATCTTTCCCATGAAAGCCATGGACTGAGTGGAAAATACGGATCACCAAAGAAGACATTGTGCCAAACACACAGAAGCAATGTGTGTGGAAATAGAAACCAACCCTGTGGTTGATTCAGGTGTTTTACCCTTTCTCTTTTAAGACAACCAATACCCTTTCCCAATTTTCCCATCAAATGCACTTTTAGAAGCATTCGCCTTTCAAACCTTCACCAGCAAAACTTCAAGGAGAATTTTTTAAAAAAAATCTGATCATAGCAAGAGATGAAGGGATGCAGAAATGCCCTGAAGCAATCTGCGGGGGTTTTGCTGTCAACAACCTGAGTGTGTGTCGGCACAGTCCAAGGAGATCTATAGAACAGCTTTAGTCATATTCATCCAGTCCCCAAATGGAAAAGCTTCCACTGCATGAAGAAAAATCTTACTTAATATAGATGAATTCCCTTTTTTGACTCAGCAGTTGAAACGTCAAAGCATACAAAACACAAGATTTCAGGTAAACGAAGAAAAATTATTGAAAATATCATTGCCAGGCACTTGGTCAGCATTACCCTTTCTTTTAAGCATGCTGGGTATTTTAAAGAGGTACTGCAACAACCCTCACCGCAATGACTTGTCCATCAAACTTTCTCCATTCAAATCAATGATCCAGTTAGCAAAAAATATGTGGGGAACAGTGTTATGTTCCTACCGGTTTACCGAGCATGCTCCCTTTTTGGCACTCAGTGCTGAAAAGTTTCCCCATCACTGACCCAGTGACCTGCGGTGAGGTTTATGGCTGATGAGGCAAAAAGAAAGAAAGCGGCTTTTGCCCACCCCACCGCTATGTCTGGTGGGCTGCCCCGACACAGAGAAAGAAGACCGCCTCTTGCCGATTACCTCCCTTAGACCGATCAGATCTCACAGGTTAGGTCTCCTCCGGATTCCATCTGCCAGCCAATGTTGGCTGGCGACTCCCCGGGGGAGAGCCTTCTCTGTTGCAGCTCCAGCCCTCTGGAATGACCTCCCCGTGGAGATCCGGACCCTTACTACCCTCCCAGCCTTCTGCAAAGCCACCAAGTCCTGGCTCCTCCAGCTGGCCGGGGGGCTTGTGAAATATCCAGCCCCACGGAAACTGTGAATGTTGCGCTCTTTTTTAAAGTGTTGTCTTTGTCTATTTATCCCCCTTTCCCTTGTCTATTGTGAGCCGCCCAGAGTCCTTCGGGAGTGGGCGGCATACAATACAAATAAATAAATAAATAATAAGAAAGCTGGTGGGCTGCTTTGAAACCCACCACTGCCTTCTTCATGTGATCTTCCAACAGCAGAGGACATATGCTCACTTCTGAAGTCACTAAAGCTGAGGAGTTCTAATACTAATGGCATTTGTGTTACATTATGTCAATCACAGAGATCAATAAACAGCAGGGAAGTCAGCAACTCTTAACACTGAATAGTTGCCTGAGGATTTCTTTATCAATTTTCTAAGTTTTTTTTCTTATTAAAACCACACAAAATCAGCTTGGCTGATCGATCTCTTCTGTTGCCAACAGTCTACTGAATTTATTGCCAAAACTGCAATTTGAGTTAGATATGTTATACAAGGAATTGTAATAGTTAGATTTCAGACTAACAGCAGGTTTAGGGTTAAATTTTCTTTCTTTTTTTTTTTTTTTTTTTTTTAACAGAACTTTTTTTATTTTTCTTTAAAAAAAAAACAAAACACAAATATGTCATCATTTGTCAATCATTAAAACATTGAAGTACAATTTTTTTTGTGTGTGTGTGTGTACCCCTCCCTCCCTCCACCCCCCCACCCCCCCTCCTCCTTCCCCCCCCCCGACTTCCCAGAACCCGTACACGGTATAGAATTTTAACTAACACAGTCTAAAATCTATTGAGAAAAAAGAAATAAAGAAATTAATGACATTCTAGATTGACCTTAGCTTCTTCTTACTGAACTAACTTTAAACAATTTAAATCATTTCTGATCTTAAGCATAGGCTAACTGGAATTTCTTAGTCCCGTATTTATTTTGTATATAGTCAATCCATTTTTTCCAGTCTCGTTTATATCTCTCATTTGAATGATCTTTGAGATATGCCGATATTTTAGCCATTTCAGCTAAGTTTGTTACTTTCAATGTCCATTCTTGAATTGTAGGCAAGTCTTCCTTCTTCCAATATTGCGCCACCAACAGTCTTGCTGCAGTTATCAGGTGCAGAGTCAAATTGGTCTCTACCACTGTAAAGTCAGTACATATACCTAGTAAAAATAACTGAGGACTAAACTTTATCCTTCTTTTAAAAACATTTTGCATGACCCACCATATTTTTATCCAAAATGCTTTAACCTTTTGGCAGGTCCACCATATATGATAATATGTAGCATCGAGAGAACCACATCTCCAACATTTAGGCTGTACATTCGGATACATAGAAGCCAACTTTTTAGGATCTAAATGCCATCTATAAAACATCTTGTAAAAATTTTCTCTCAGATTTTGAGCTTGTGTAAATTTCACATTTCTTACCCAGATTCTTTCCCATGTATCCAACATTATTGGTTCCTCAATATTTTGAGCCCATTTTATCATACAATCTTTAACTAATTCTGTTTCCGAATCCATCTGTATCAATACATTATATATCCTCTTTATATGCATTAAGCTTTGATCTCTTATTTGTTTAAACAAATTATCCTCAACTTGAATAAAACCAATTTTTTGATCTATTTTCCACCTAGCCTGTAATTGCCCATACTGGAACCATGTTTGAATTACCTTCTCCTCTTTTAATACCTCTAAAGATTTTAATTGTAATACCCCCCTTTCCGAGGTAAGAAGCTGTCTGTAGGTAATTCTGTCCTGTTTTTGTGCTGTATTCATATTTTCAATTGCGTGTCTAGGAATTGCCCACATGGGTATCTTGTCATTTAATTTATATTGATATTTCTTCCAGACCCGCAATAAAGCATTTCTTAAAATATGACTTTTAAAGTTCTTATCCAATTTTTTGTTGAATAACAGGTAAGCATGCCAACCAAATACCAGATCGTGTCCCTCAATGTTCAATATTCTATCATTGGTTAAGTGAATCCAGTCACTAATTACAGATAATACCACTGCATCATAATATATTTTTAAATTAGGTAGTTTCAATCCTCCTCTCTCACGTACATCTTGCATTATTTTCATCTTTACCCTCGGCTTCTTTCCTGCCCACACAAATTTGTTGATACCCTTCTGCCATTCTAAAAGGTTCGCATCTTTTTTAAGTATAGGTAACATTTGGAAGAGAAATAAAAATTTTGGTAAAATGTTCATTTTCACTGCCGCTATCCTACCCAGCAAAGATAAGTGCAATTTCTCCCATTTTTTCATCTCTGTCTGTATGCTATGCCAAAGTGGTTCATAATTATGCTTATATAATTTCCCATTTGAAGTTAAAATGTTAACTCCAAGATATTTAACTTTTTTAACTACCTCACATCCTAGCATCACTCCTAATTCTTCCTTTTGTTTAATATTCATATTTATAGCTAATATTTTGGTTTTTCCTAAGTTTATTTTAAAGCCCGACACTTGACCATATTGATTAATCATATTCATTAAAACCATACTAGATTCCTGCGGTTGTTCCAATATTATGACCAAATCATCCGCAAAAGCGCGGACTCTATATTCTTGCTGCCTAATCTTGATCCCTTTTAAACCATCCAAGCCCCGTATTTTATTCAACAATACTTCCAAAGTTATAATAAACAATAATGGGGACAAAGGACAGCCCTGTCTTGTACCTTTTCCAATTTGAAAAGAGTCTGTTAGACTTCCATTGACTATAATTTGTGCTGTTTGCTGTTGGTATATTGCTTTAATTGACTGTAGAAAATTATCTCCTATCTGCATTTTTTGCAGTATCTTCAACAGAAATTGCCAGTTAACTCGATCAAAGGCCTTCTCAGCATCCAAAAATATAAACGCAGCAGGGATCTGGTTGTTCTTTCCCAAATATTCTAATGCATTAATAATTAATCTAACATTACTTTTCATCTGTCTCCCTTGTATAAAACCTGTTTGGTCCGTGTGTATCAATTGTTGAATGACCAACATTAACCTATTTGCTAATATTTTAGTAAAAATTTTATAATCTACATTCAGTAATGAAATAGGTCTATAATTTTTGGGTTGAGTAGTATCTTGTTCTTCTTTGGGTATCAAAGATATAAACGCTGTCTTCCAAGATGGAGGGACTTTACCTTCCGTTTGAATCATATTAAATAATTCTCTAAGAGGTTCTACCATTTCTAACTGTAAGTTTTTATAGTAAACCGCTGTCAAGCCATCTGTACCTGGTGCTTTCCCTAACTTTAATTGCTTAATTACCTGCAGGATTTCCCCCGAGGTTATTGGTTGATTCAATTTTTGCCTGTGTTCTTCTCTAACTGAAGGTATTTTCTCTTTGTCTAAATATTTGTCTATGTCTAAACCATTAATTTTATCCCCTTTATACAGTTCTGTAAAAAATTCCCAGAAAGCCTTTTGAATCTCTTCCTGTTGAAACACCTCCTTCCCTCTGTAAAACAGTTTAGATATATTTCGAGTTTTCCTTTTTTTCCTAATCTGATAAGCTAACCATCTGCCAGGTTTGTTTGCATTACAAAAAGTATTGTGTTTTGCATATAATAGATTAGTAGCCACCTGGTCAGAGATCAACATGTCAAATTGAGATTTTAATATGTTAATAGCTTCCTTAACCTTTGTATCGTCTGGGTTCATTGTTAACTCCAGCTCTTTTCTCTTAATTTCCTCTTCCAGTTCTGTTCGTTTTAACCCTTGCTTATTTCTATGTGTTTTATTTATATTCATCAAAACTCCTCTCATATACGCTTTGCTTGCGTCCCATACAAATTCCATAGATGTACCCTTATTCATATTCAAAACAAAATATTCAGATAATAATTTTTTACAATCATTAATATACTTTTCATATCTAAATAAGTTTTCATTCAATCTCCAAGACCTTCTTGCCTGCACTACCCTTCCCAACTCCATCCAAACTGGATTATGGTCAGAAAGGACCCTAACTGCAATCTTTGTTTTCTTGACCCTAGAAAGCAAATCGTTAGTGGTTAGGATAAAATCAATCCTTGAAAGGGATTGATGCCTGTCCGAGAAGAAAGTGAAGTCATATTCCTCTGCATTTCTTTCTCGCCAAATATCTCTCAATTCAAAATCATCCATAATGTCAAAGAAAGATTTGGGTAACTTAGCTCGCATCTTGGTATTTAGGCGGGAAATCTTCTTATCTCTCTTAGTGTCTATCACTCCATTCCAGTCACCCAATAGTATACAGGAACTATAGTCCCACTGTACTAATTTAGCATGAAGATTTCTATAGAATCTATCTTGCTGTTGATTGGGAGCATAAATTCCCAAAAGTAATGTCTTTTTCCCTTCTAAGATTAAGTCTAAAGCAATATATCTTCCGAAGGGATCTGCTTCTATTAATTCAGCTTTCATATCTTTTCTTAAGTATACAACTATACCATTCTTCTTTTCCATAGCAGAAGCTGCAAAATGTTGACCAAGTTTTGAGTTGATCAAATATTTTTGATCAGTTGACTTGATATGAGTTTCTTGCAAACAAATTACATCGTTCTTAAACTGTTTGAGATAATGAAATATTTTCTTCCTCTTCTGTGGAGAGTTCAGTCCATTGACATTCCATGTTAAAATCTTAGTTGTCATTTTTGGTTGGTTGAAGCATTTTTAGAGCTTCCTGCACGGCCTGTTTAACCTTAGGTCTAGCTCCTCCCATTGCTTCCAGATTTGTTGTTGTAGATCCTTGATCGATGGCCGATGATTGTTGATGCTGTTGCTTTTTAGCTTGTTTCTCCATACGTCTAGTAGTCATGCGGCTAGGTCTTGGTTCCATAGCACCTTGCACTTCTAGAGAAGAAAGATGCTCCATCTTGTCTGATGGTTGTGTAGTTTGCTGTCTATCCTGTCTTTCTTGTGGTCTTTCTCTGGGTCCAGATGGTGCAGGGTGTCCGGCCTTCAATATATTATAATAAAAATCTCGGGCTTTCCATACAGAGTTGAGGCGGTACCTTTGCTTATCAAATGTAAATATGATGCCAAATGGTGCATCCCATCTATACTGTATCTGACGATTTCTGAGTTCTTCGACCAAAAAAGTGTAGTCTCTCCTGGCTCTTAACATTGGAGGTGGTATCTCTTTCAAAACAACCAGGTCTTGACCGCCAATTTGAAGCTTAGTGTTATAAGATGCTTGCAGTACCATATTTCTAAACTCTCTTGTAGTAAAATATATAACGATGTCTCGAGGAAGCTGCTTCTGCTTTGCCAGCCAGGAGTTGACGCGGTAAGCTTTGTCAATTTGCCAGCCTTGATTGGTCCCTGGTCTTCCCATCAGGCGGTCAAAAGCTTCCGATAGGATCTGTTTCAGGTTCTCCTGTTTCTCCTCACGCAGCCCCCTTACTCTTAATGCGAACTCCATTTGTCGGTACTGTATCATAATAATTTCTTTTTCAGCATTTTCCACTTTTTGTTCCACCACCTCTGTTTTCAATGTCAAGTTAGCATTGGCATCATTAAGAACCCCTAAAGTATCTTCCACTCCAGAAATATGTTCTGTTAATACAGTTACAAGACTCAGCATGTCGTCTCTAATTTTATCAACCTTAGCCTCAAATTTCTCATACAACTCCTGTTTAAGTCCTTTTATTTCACTTTTAATTTCATTTTTAATTTCTTCTTTCATTTCTTTTATTTCCTCTTTTCTCTCCTCTCTATTATCTCTAAATTTATCTTCCATTTTAATTGTCTGTGCATTAAGAGCCTCGCTTAGATTACTCAGAAAAAATTCTTTCGTTAACACATCCCCAGCAGGGGGCGTAGGAAGCGGAGGCTGCAGCTTTGTGCCAGGCACTGAGGATGTGCCCCTGGAAGTAGAGGGTGACGACTTCAAGTTAATATTTGGTTTTGAGGCCATTTCAAAATTTATCTGCCTGCAGTTAATAAAACTCTATTGCCTAAATAAGCAGCTTTAAAAAAAGAGGCTTTTATTTTGAAGTTTAAGGCTTGGCAAAACTTTCAGTGAGTAAACATTGTAACAAGACCATTCAGCAGATTCATCACCATTTAACTTCCAAATAAGCAAGGTTAATAAAGGAGTAAAATTCTTCTCTTGTGAAACCAAAACAAATGATAAGCAATCTCTTTTGTTTTGCATTCTTTTGAGGGTTTGCATTGTCTAGCAAAAAGTGTTCGTTATTACCGGAGAAACCAGGCTGCTCGGCGCCATTTTAAAAGCCTCTGAGTAAATAATTTTTCGGAGGAGAAAAAGAAAAGAAGCTAAAATGTTGATAAGCAATTAATGTCCACAGTGAACGGATCCAGCTCGTGATAAGAATAAATCAAACAAAACTTTGATCAGAGTGGGAGAGACCCACTTTGTCCTGCACAAGGCAGTTTGAAGTTCCCAGCACGGACAGCCGTTCTGCCTTGGGCTAGCCCCCCTTTCCTTGCAAGCACAAAAGCTGCAAAAATCGAAGAGCATTTGCCAGCAAAACAGTTTCTTCTTTCCTTCTTGCCTGAAGGATAAGAAAACCTGATAAGACGTCAGATGGAAGATCCTCTAAACAGGTACGTAGCCAGGAATTCGGAGGCAGCTGATTTTTTGCTGCTTCCACCAGTAGGCTCCTCCCAGGAAGTCCCGCTGATCGATCTCTTCTAAGCGATGACATTTACCAAAGTTAGACGACCGAGCAGACACATGTGAATTCTTTGTGAGATGTAGCATAGATCTTTTTCTATGCTGTTTTCTGTGGGGATGATATTCATAAGTGGATATTAATCAATTGCTCTTTTACACTTATTACGGTATTTCTAAATTCATTGTTTTTCGACTAGTATGGCAGGCACAAAAGATGAAATAATTGAGTTATCCATGCCTTTTCTCCAATCAGACAATTATTCCACCTAGCAGACAACATTCTACTCTGGGATTTCTTGGAGTGGGGTCCTAAACCTCTGGGATCTGCAAAATCAAAATTATTTACCCGCCTTTGTTGAAAAATAACACAATATCGAAACCTCATCAAACAATCACGGGAAGCAATAGCAGCAGCAAAGGTGCTGGAAAAGGGAGGAAGTTTTTTGTTTTTTTCTGACTGCGTTCTTCTGTTTTGCAATGTGTGCATTTATTCTCCTATTAGTTTGTCCTATGTATGTGGCAGGGCAGATTTTGCAAGGTATTTCGTAGACTCCTTGGTTTTCTAGCTGGATCTTGTCTTTGGGGTTTCTTAAGATGTAAACTATTTTTTGGTCAGTGGTGAAGGCTGTCTTGATATTGTGCTTGTGGAGAATTTTGCTGAAGATGGTGAGTGAGACCTCGCTGAAACGTTGCCAAGACAATCTCAATCTTATATGGAAAAACACCCGATTACAACAAGACCAGCATATATGTGTGTGTGTGTGTGTGTGTGTGTGTGTGTGTGTGTGTTGCATTTGTGCTGATGCATTTTGTTACACAAATGTAACAAAAAGGCAACATTAAAAATAATGGCTTTCTGTCTGGATGGTCTCTTGGGATGAGCCGATAGACAGAGAAAGGAAGCAGTATGCTTCCTCCCATATTTGGGCATACCAGGGGTTGTGAATCACAATAGCAATAGCAATAGCAATAGCAGTAGACTTATATACCGCTTCATAGGGCTTTCAGCCCTCTCTAAGCGGTTTACAGAGAGTCAGCATATTGCCCCCAACAATCTGGGTCCTCATTTTACCCACCTCGGAAGGATGGAAGGCTGAGTCAATATATATATACACATATATACACATATACATACACACACACACATATTGTAGGTTTTTCTTCAGCTTTTTAAAACTACCCATGTATCTTATATATACTTGCGAGTAAGCCCATTCACAGAAAAGCAGAGATTTAAACAAAAATATCATGAAAATTACCCCCCCCCCCCCCGAATAAGTCAATTTTGAAAATTAAAACTTAAAAGTAATTTGAGGGTTCGCTTATCCCTGGATATCATATACAGTATGTCATAGTATAAATATAAAAAATTGTTTTAAAAATTCAAGGAACAGACTTATAGGCGGCCATATATGTAACTGGGTTAGGCAAATTTTGCTTTGTGACAATGAGAGCCAGGCCATCAGCTAGGCTGATGCAAGTTCTGAACTGTGTTGTTTTTTTCCTTTTTAATTAAATGTTTATAGATTTTGATGATCATTAATAGCAATTAAATTGGCTGACTGATGGCACTTGTCTGTATGTATCCTTATACAAGAGACAGGTTTGTTGAAAAGAGAAAAAATCATTTCTGTCCCAACCAATATACATATGGGGGTGGAGGTCAACTCATTTTACAAATGAGAGTCTTAGTTAGCAGGCAATTTGCTTCGATCATTAGTCAATTAATATTTATTTCATTAATATCTTATCTCCTTCCTTTTTTAGAGCATGAATCTATATACATAATCTATACATGTACATTAAAATATACTTAGATATGTATGCATATATCCAAGTATATTTCACGCACATATAATTAATATCTTATCTCCTTCCTTTTTTAGAGCATGAAGCTATATACATAATCTATACATGTACATTAAAATATACTTACATATGTATGCATATATCCAAGTATATTTCATGCCCTTTGTGGGGTTAGATGGAATCTCTAGGAGTGATTTTAGCTGGAGCTGGCAATGAAATTGATAACAAAGGAAACCTTAACTTTCCATAGGATTTCTGTGAGTGTTCATCACCTTTTTTTCTAATTTTTCTATGTTTTGGAGGATTATCTTAAATCCAGGTTCAAATTCCCTTGGAGTAATTCAAACAAGGCAAATCAAGGATTACGATGTTTAACAAACATTTTGAAAAGAAAGTGGTTCCATGAACACCGTTCTAATTGAAGGAGCAGAACATCAGTTTCCATAAATCAGCTAATTGGTATTAGCGCCAATGCAAAATATAAAGCCAATCAATATGGTAAGAATTAATGTATACGCATAATTGCGATGCATTGTTCCTTAGGCAGTTATGCTAACCTGAAAGGAAGGTCTCTTTTTTTCTGGAACGATTCATAGAGTATGCAATGGATATTAGTGCGTGTGCTTTCCAGAGATAATGACCGAGATGCCAAACATAATTCCTTGGTGGGTACGTATGCAGCATTATTGTTTGCAAACACTGCTCTTGCGTGCTTGCGCATGATATTATGAGAAGACATAAGGAGCAGAATGAATAAATGCTTTTCTACCCCAGGCTTCAGATTTTTTTTTTCCTCAGTGTTTATGGAGATTTCCATAATTATATCAATATCATATCATGAAAACATCAGAATTTACAAATTTTTCGTGTGGCATTCATAACATTTCATTGTTTAGATGCAGGTTCTGGATTCCGGAACAGACTGCTAAGCTTTAGTCATATCAGTGAATGCTCAATAAATATATATATGTTTATTCATTTTACAATCATTTGCCATTTTCAGGTTGCATTATAATCATATGATCATGCCGCTATTTTGATCTTGTCGACTGGGAAATACCATGGGGAAATAATTCATAAACCAAGGATGATAATATTCAGCAGGTCTGAGGTAAGACAGATATAAAATCTGTTGAACAGATCATCATTATATCAAGTTAACATGAAGTTTAATACCAGTTTATAACGCCTTGGTAAGACCCCACTTCAGTGGTGGGATTCAGCCAGTTCGCACCTATTCGGGAGAACCAGTTGGTAACTTTCTAAGTAGTTCAGAGAACCGGTTGTTGGAAGAAATCTCATTTCATTTTTCCTCACTTTGCAAGGCTAATCCTATAAGGAAGGCAGGAAGGAAACATCCTGGTGTTGTTTCTAGCCTCATCTTTACTGCCCTGCTTACAGAAACCGCCTCTCCGGTTAACCCTTATTACATTTTAAAAGCTAAGGCGAAGCGCCCATCGACCTGAGTAATGCTGAGGTGGCCATGCCCACACTGTCACATGACCAATAAGCCACGCCTACCCACCTGGTCATTAGGACAGAGAACTGGTTGTTAAATTATTTGAATCCCACCACTGCCTCACTTGGAATACTGCATCCAGTTTGGGTAGCCACAGCATAAAAATAATGTTGAGATTCCAGAACAGGGGTGCGAAACTGGTGGCCCAAGGGACAGATGGATCACGCACAGGCCGGGTGCCGCAAAGGCAAAAACATGTCATGATATGTCACGTGATGTCACAAGATGTGATCAAGTTTGAGACCCATGCTCTAGAAAGAGTACAGAGAAGAGCAACCAATGATAAGGGGGCTGGAGGCTAAAATATTTGAAGAATGGTTGCTGGAATTGGGTATATCTAATCTAATGAAAATAAGGACTAGGGGTGTGTTCTGTACCCCCTCCTTCGCTCATTCAAAGACGACAGGCAGACAGACTTAAAAGGAAATAACTTTATCAGTCCTGGCTTCCGCTGGCTGCGAGCCCAAAATTAAACATAAATAAAGTCTCGGGCAAGAAGATAACAGAATGCAAAAACAAAGATCTCTTACGGCAACACCAGGTGTACAGAAAGAAAACAAATCACTTCTCCAAGTGTCTCTTTGAATCAGGGTTACAGAAAGCAAACCACTTATCCAAGTGCCTCTCACAAACAAAGTACGACCGATGCACGATGAACGAACGATGAATGTTGACTTCTGCAACCAGGGCGTGGCACCATCAGTCCTTTTATCTCCAGAAGACCACACTAAGGAGCCCCAGCTGCATTGTTATTCCTGCATCCCGACTCAACTCACAGCAAACTTCTGCTGAGTCACAACAGGGTGACATTATAGAAATGTTACGGGCTGCCACAAAGAAAAGTGGGTCAATCTATTTTCCAAAGCACCTGAAGGCAAGGCAAGAAGCGATGGATGGAAACTAATCAAGGAGAAAACCAGCTGAGGAACTAAGGAGAAATTTCCTGATGGTGAGAACAATTAATCAGTGGAATGACTTGCTTACGGAAGTTACGGGTGTTCCAATACTGGAGGTTTTTAAGAAGAGATTAGACAACCATCTCTCTGAAATATTATCCTGCTCAAGCAGAGAGGTTGGACTAGAAGATCTCCAAAGTCTCTTCCAATAGCAATAGCAATAGCAATAGCAGTAGACTTATATACCCTCAACCCTGAGCCGGTGAGATTTGAACCGCTGACCTGCTGATCTAGCAGTAGCCTGCAGTGCTGCATTTAACCACTGCGCCACCTTGGCTCTTATAACTCTGTTATTCTCTTACTCTTTTCTTATCTCTCTTTTAAGACCTTATAAGTGTTGAAGGACAATTGTGATTAACTGAATGATGTATATGTATACCATAACTTGGAAAATGCCTCCTTTTTTTTTAGAATGGTGCCCTCCTTCCTGTCAGCCGCCACCTGCTATAAGCACAAAGCTTTCTCAGATACTTAGCCTAGGTGGCGCAGTGGTTAAATGCAGTACTGCAGGCTACTGCTAGATCAGCTAGATCAGCAGTTCAGCGGTTCAAATCTCACCGGCTCAGGGTTGACTCAGCCTTCCATCCTTCCGAGGTGGGTAAAATGAGGACCCAGATTGTTGGGGGCAATATGCTGACTCTCTGTAAACCGCTTAGAGAGGGCTGAAAGCCCTATGAAGCGGTATATAAGTCTACTGCTATTGCTATTACTTGATAACAGAAAGGAGTTTTCTAATATCTGCTGTACTCGGCCCAGATTAGAGGTATTAGATGATTAGATGCATAATGCACAGCATTTCATTTCCATTGTATATATTAGATACTCGCTTACAAGGTGCAGAATTCTTAATACTTTCAGTATTTAAGAATCTGGCTGGAGAGAGCTGCCTTGTACTGAATCCAAATCATGACTTTTAGCTGTGTTACCCCAGTGGACTTGGGAAGAAATCTCCCCTAGCATTATGGACTCCAGAAGTTTTCATCAAGCAGTGCTGGGGAATTAATCTAGCCATTTTATATGCAAAACATATCCCCTTTACCATGGCTCTTCTGAGTGACCCGTATTATACTAATTCAGTTCTATATGCTAATTCTGTCACACCTTTATAAATTCCATTCCCACTGGTAGTCACTGCCAGCAAAAGCACGGCTTCCAGGGAAAACCTGCAGCTGGTTACGTATAGATTTGTCGTGCCTGAATAAAATATTCCAATTCCAGCCAAGTGCATTTTCTTTGTGCTGGTTCCCCCCCCCCCCACCAGCCCCTTTGGAATTGGCAAGCTGAAAACCAAGTTGCATAATCTATCAATGAAGCCTACAGAAAAGGGAGAATTGGGGGAAGGGCAGCCATAACGGAGACTGATACGAAGGGAGGAAACCTTTTGCAAATGATTAGATTTTTGGCAAGAGTCCTCTGTCCCTTCCTGCTGGGAGGAGAAAAATAGCATAAAATAGATGATATCTATGCAAACAGAATGATGAAGAAAATATAGTGGATGACTAGGCTAACTGAGGGTGGGGTCAAACACACCATCAGTTTGGAATCATCTCTGTAAGAGACCTAAGTTCAGCTCCCCTTTAAATCCGTTGATTCATTTCTGATGTCAATTTACCCTGATCATTAATAGTTCCAATTCTTGTGGTTTAGGGAGCATGAAATAAACTTTTGAACTTCATCCTAGTTCCTGATTTCTTGCACCTGACAAAGAAGGATGCCTGTCTCTGCTTATTTTGGCTCCGGCTCAGTTTCTCCTTCCTAGGTTATACTTAAGGGGATGCGATCATCTCTAATGGTTAGCGTTTCCATATCAGTGACCTACAGGAAAAATGGATTGGAATTACTTAGCTACAATATCAAATTTGCAGTGGTGTCAAGGTTTAAGGGGCAATGAGGCCATCCACTTCAGGAGATCTTAAACTGGCTTCCATAATTTCCATGGATCACTTAACTTTCATTAACCTCCAACTGAACTGCAGCTTTTTATTCCAGAACTGGCCGATAACCTGACATTGCCCTGGAATTTATTAATAGGGGAAAATATCCCGACCAAACGTAACTCCTAATGTTGGATTTTACGGCAATACAGTAGAAGCCATTTAAAGGCACAACAGGCTGTATCTTAACAGAACACACACACACACACCCCGATGGGTGTTAGGGGTGTCTTACCCCCACAGTATCTTTCTCCAGACAGTAAGTCATCTGTGTACCAAGTTTAGATGAAATTGCTCGAGGCCTTCTTGAGGTAGGCTGGAAAACACACACACACACGCACGCACACACACACACACACACAGAACCATTTACAGTATAGATAGATAGATAGATAGATAGATAGATAGATAGATAGATAGAGAGAGAGAGAGAGAGAGAGGGGGAGGGGGAGGGAGGGAGTTAGGGAGGTAGAGAGATAGAGAGATAGAGATAGATAGAGAGATAGAGAGATGATAGAGAGATAGAGAGATAGAGAGATAGAGAGATAGAGAGATAGAGAGATAGAGAGATAGAGAGATAGAGAGATAGAGAGATAGAGAGATAGAGAGATAGAGAGATAGAGAGATAGAGATAGAGAGATAGAGAGATAGAGAGATAGAGAGATAGAGAGATAGAGAGATAGAGAGATAGATTGATGGATGGATATCTAGATAGCTAGATAGCTAGATAGCTAGATAGCTAGATAGCTAGATAGCTAGATAGATAGCTAGATAGATAGCTAGATAGCTAGATAGCTAGCTAGATAGCTAGATAGCTAGATAGCTAGCTAGATAGCTAGATAGCTAGCTAGATAGCTAGATAGCTAGCTAGATAGCTAGATAGCTAGCTAGATAGCTAGCTAGATAGCTAGCTAGCTAGCTAGCTAGATAGCTAGATAGCTAGATAGCTAGATAGCTAGATAGCTAGATAGCTAGATAGCTAGATAGCTAGATAGCTAGATAGCTAGATAGATAGATAGATAGATAGATAGATAGATAGATAGATAGATAGATAGATAGATAGATAGATAGATAGATAGATAGATGAATGTAGGAAATACACTATTTAAGGCACATTGGTTGCAGAAAGCAAGAGACTAAGTTCTAATCCCATTTTAGGCACAAAGCCAACTGGGTGACCTGGGCCAGTCACTCTTCCTCAGCCCTAAGAAGCAGGGAAGGGCAAACCACTTTTGAAATCCTGCCAAGAAAACAGCAAGAGCTTAGACTGACTCCAAAGCATTTACACAAACACAAAAATGCAAAAAAATGTTTGTTAAAATTCAGTAAGTCTTACTTTCTAAATTTATTGGATTCTTTTTAAGAAAAGAAAAACACTTCGATAATTTCATTTGAATATAGCTGGTTTCCTCTGTCATTCTACCTACAACTTCTATTTCATGCATTTCCTTACATCTTTCTGAGAAAGGGTTTATAGGTTACTCCAGACTGTCTCCCTGGCACAAAAAGGTTAAGAATGCCCGTTCCCCAACATGATTCAACCGCTTAGTTATTCTTCTCAAAGACCCATTGGCTAGGATCGGTCCAAGCAAATAATTCTCCCATAATGCTGGCAGTGTCAAAAGATCAGTTGCGGGCAAGCATCAATATTCCTATCATACCCTTCTCAGGTCATGAGGCAGAATAAGGATGTGACTCATCTCAGGATTTTCGTTTTCAGACTGGTTTTATTCTTATGTAATCTGTGGGCATGACCAACTTGATATCAATATGCTGCCGAGGTGGCTGCCGAGGTGGCGCAGTGGTTAAATGCAGCACTGCAGGCTACTTCAGCTGACTGCAGTTCTGCAGTTCGGCTGTTCAAATCTCACCGGCTCAGGGTTGACTCAGCCTTCCATCCTTCCGAGGTGGGTGAAATGAGGACCCGGATTGTTGTTGGGGGCAATATGCTGACTCTGTAAACCGCTTAGAGAGGGCTGAAAGCCCTATGAAGCGGTATATAAGTCTAACTGCTATTGCTATTGCTATTGCTAATTACCTCCACCAGACCGATTAGATCCCACAGACTAGGCCTCCTCCGAATTCCATCCGCCGGCCAGTGTCGACTGGCGACTACCCGGAGGAGAGCCTTCTCTGTGGTTGCTCCGACCCTCTGGAATGAACTCCCCGTGGAGATTCCCACCCTCACCACCCTCCAGGCCTTCCGCAAAGCCCTTAAAACCTGGCTGTTCCGACAGGCCTGGGGCTAAAGAACCATTGCCCCTATCTCGAATGGTATGATTGTTGCGTGTTTTAAATTATGTATTGTTTTGTGTTGTTGTTAATTTGTCTGTATCCCCCTTCCCTGGTTTGAGTTGTGAGCTGCCCTGAGTCCCCCTTCGGGGGGAAAGGGCGGCATACAAATGAAATAAACATTCAAACATTCAAACATCACATCGAGGGGCGCCTCGCCAGCCTCTACTCGTCCCTCCCCTCCCAGCCACTCCTTGTCTCCCCGTCTGGGCTCCTTAGGGCCCCAACATGAAGCAATTGTTGGAGCTAAGCAGCCACCATGAGAAAGAATTGGCAAAACAGCTCGGTTTAAATTGGATCTGACCAAGAAGGAGGCTCAGTAGAAGCATCTTCACTGAGGGCTACGAACATAGGCTTTCCAAGCAGAGGGAAGACCTGCAGGAGTGCAAAGCCAGGTACTGGTGCAGTGGTGGGATTCAGCCAGTTCGTACCTATTCGAGAGAACCGGTTCTTAACTTTCTAAGAGGTTCAGAGAACCGGTTGTTGGAAGAAATCTTCTTTTGGTTTTTCCCCACTTTACAGAGCTAATCCTGTAAGGAAGGCAGGAAGGAAACATTCTGGTGTTGTTTCTAGCCTAATCTTTACTGTCCCACTTACAGAAACTGCCTCTCCGGTTCACCCTTATTCCGTTGCAACAGCTAAGGCGAAACACCCATCGACATGAGTGACATTGAGTTGGCCACACCCACCCAGCCACAAGATCACCAAGCCATGCCTACCCAGCTGGTCATTAGGGCAGAGGACCGGTTGTTAAATTATTAACAAGGTGGCGCAGTGGTTAAATGCAGCACTGCAGGCTGACTGCTAGATCAGCAGTTCAGCGGTTCAAATCTCACCGGCTCAGGGTTGACTCAGCCTTCCATCCTTCCGAGGTGGGTAAAATGAGGACCCGGATTGTTGTTGGGGGCAATATGCTGACTCTGTAAACCGCTTAGAGAGGCCTGAAAGGCCTATGAAGCGGTATATAAGTCTACTGTTATTGCTATTATTATTGCTATTGTTATTATTTGAATCCCACCACTGGTTTGAATTCAAGATAAGCAGGGGGGAAATCGTCTGTATCCCCACAGCTAGCTAAGTTGAAGGCCTGCTCCTTCCAAACCCCCAACTCAAGACCTTCAGTGATCCTGAAGGTCGGGATACCCTCAGAGAGTTGAGGAGATCATAGGTGATCATCGTACTTCATTTAGAGGTGCTGTGTTACATTTCATCGCTAACATTACCCAAGCAGAACAAATGCATCTAACATAAACAAGAACATTAAGCTTACAATTTTTTCCCCCTTAGATTATCTCCGTCCTAAAAGTAATGAATGCCTTTATGACTATTTTTGCATTGCCTTTGGTTCTTTCAGTGAATAGCTATGGTCTCTGATTAACATTTTGTAATGATTCCAGAGCATCTATGCTTATGGGGAAACCAGGGCACAGAAAAACACATCATGGTTTATTTTACTGACGCAGATTTCTATTGGTCCTGAAGGGCAAACTTAGTGAGGTAGGAAGACAATTTGAAGGGGTTCTCGATGCAGAAGAATATGATTACTTAATTAGCAGCATCTATTAACATTGGCGCTATATATAAACTGATGTGGAGCTTAACAATGGCGTTATTAATCATGTCTTAATGTAAATGCGTAAAGAGCTTGCTGCTCTGTAATGTTCTTTGCAAATAGTCCCTGTGGGAATCGCAACTTTATTTCATTAAAATGCCTGCCTGCTGTTAATTGATCTTGGTAAAACAGGAACAAATTAACTATGCTTTGGGAGGGATCGGTACAAATTTATCAGTTCACTTCAGGGCCGCAGATGAAGAAAGCTATGGATCACATTTTACCTCCTGTAACATGATGACCTGGTTTAATTAACAACTCTTGGAGAAAACATTTGGCGTTCAGGAGTTTATATGGTGTTTTTTTTTTTCTTTTTCAAAAGAAAAAAAAGAAATATTGTTTGCCAACGGTAGTGTTTTCCCTACCAGCTGGGGCACAGTAGGAGTTGAGGGTCATGCGCAATTAATTGCAAGTTTTTAATGACTCCTCTTGTGTGAAAAACATAAGCATTACCGATTGATGAGAATTAAGCGGTTGATTTTTTGGGGGAAACTTATGTTTCATAGTCATTTGAAATATGGACAAAAAATTCCTAAGCTACTATATAGAAATGTGTGTGTGTGTGTGTGTGTGTGTGTGTGTGTGTTGTGTGTGAGAGAGAGAGAGAGAGAGAGAGAGAGGAGAGAGAGAGAGAGAGAGAGAGAGAGAGAGAGAGAGAGAGAGAAGAGAGAGAAGAGAGAGGGAGAGGGAGAGGGAGAGGGAGGGGAGGGAGAGGTGGGAGGGAGGGAGGGAGGGAGGGAGAGAGGGAGAAGAGAGAGAGAGAGAGGAGAGAGAGAGAGAGAGAGAGAGAGAGAATATCATTGCCAATAAGTAAACATACTAAATAAGGCTTTCCATAATAAAAGAGGGGAAAGATTTATAATCATTAAGTAATAATCGCGTTCCACAGGGAAATGCAGCTTGGTAATCTGAATTGCATTATATACGGAGCATAACTTAAAAGCCTTTTTAATTAAATAAAGTTTTAACAGATAGAATAAACGAAAGTAAGCAAGCAAATAAAGAAAAGCATCGGTCAATTCATTCAGAGCTGTAAGCTTCACTACATGGGAACACACACACACACACAAACACACAAACACACACGCACACACACCACACACACACACACAGGCGAAGACTAAACCACATCACACTGATCCTGCCTCTGGGAGCAAAAGTTTGGGTTAAAGGAGAAATCAGATGCGCGAGAGGCTTCTGACTACACTAAATTCAGTCCAGCATCTGGGGCTGTACAAATAGAGTTGTAGCTAAAACACCAGTGTAGCATTCAACGATTTGGCAATGAGTAGGGGAGCCAATATTAAGTTTCCCTGTGGTTTCTTCCCCTTTTCTCAGAGTTGATTGCTATTAGCAGGAGAGTCAAACTGGCAGCCTTGTTGCATCACTTGTAAGCCATGCCCACCCCAGCTCCGTGAACCGGAAGAACATCGTGAAACATCACAGGACGACAATGTGATGCGGTGAGTTTGACACCCATGTATTAGAGCATCCTTTCTCCTCCAGTTCATTATACTACACAGTTTTATTTATTTTAATCTGGTCTTTATTAATTTTATAAATAATTTTATAAATAATTCAAGGCAGTAAACATACCTAATATTCCAAGGTGGCGCAGTGGTTAAATGCAGCACTGCAGGCTACTTCAGCTGACTGCAGTTCTGCAGTTCGGCTGTTCAAATCTCACCGGCTCAGGGTTGACTCAGCCTCCCATCCTTCCGAGGTGGGTAAAATGAGGACCCGGATTGTTGTTGGGGGCGATATGCTGACTCTGTAAACCGCTTAGAGAGTCTAACTGCTATTTCCTCCTCAGTGGTGGGTTTCAAAATTTTTTAGAACATCTTCTGTAGGTGTAGCCTGCTTTTGTGGGAGTGGCTTGCTGGCCATGTGACTGGGTGGGAGTGGCTTTCTAGCCATGTGACTGAGTGGGAGTGGCTTGCTAGCCATGTGACTGGGTGGGCGTGGTCAACTTGTAAAATGTGGTGAAACTCACTTAACAACGCTCTTGCTTAACAACCAAAATGGCTCAGGAACTCTGGCATTGAAGTGTGCAAGTCTCAAAGCTGTCAAGTTACAAGACCCTTGCACCCCTAACCCTTTAGGGGGGGAAAAAAACCCAGGAGTGTTCAAACTTGACAGCTTTAAGACTTATGGACTTCAACTCCCAGAATTCCTCCTTTCGCTCTTCATCTTGATGATGTGCAGACGGGTGGGGGGAGGGAGCTGGAACCAGTTCTAAATGGCACTGTAGATTTGTGGAACCTCTTCTGTAGGAGAGGTTAGAACTGGCAGGAACCCACCCCTGCTCCTCCTCCTATTTTCCCCTACAACAACCCTATGATGCCAGTTGGACTGAGAGAGAAAGTAACTGGCCCAAAGTCACCCAGCCAACTTTTTAGCTTGGTGCCTTAACCATTAGAGCACACTAGGGGGCGGGGCGGGGGAACCGGATGGATTTCATATAAGCTATGTGCAGATTTTCAGAGCCAGTTTGGTCCAAAGGTTAAGGCAATAGGCTAGAAAGCAAGAGACCATGAGTTCAAGTCCCACCCCAGCCATGAAAGCCTGATGAGTGGCTTTGGGCCGGTCGTTCTTTCTCAGCCCAACTCACCTCCCAGTTGTTGTGGGGAAAATAGGAGGAGGAACGTGCATTGGATATGTACCTTGAGTTATTTGTAAAAATAATAAAGGCGGGATAAAAATAATCAAGTAAATAAATATTCCTCCTTCCTTCCTTGAGGAGCCAAGGTGGCGCAGTGGTTAGGGTGCAGTATTGCAGGCCACGTCAGCTGACTGTTATCTGCAGTTCAGTGGTTCTAATCTCACCGGCTCAAGGTTGACTCAGCCTTCCATCCTTCCGAGGTGGGTAAAATGAGCACCTGGATTGTTGGGGGCAATATGCTGACTCTGTAAACCGCTTAGAGAGGGCTGAAAGCCCTATGAAGCAGTATATAAGTCTAACTGCTATTGCTATTGCTATTGCTATTCTCGCCATGGAATGAAACCTGCCATTTTGTTATCTCTAATATGAACCTGTTCTGACCCTCCTTGTCCCACACCAACACACACTCCGAGCCAAAGATAAGTTACGGCATTTAATTAACAGACAGACAGGTCCTTGGCAGGAAACCGGCACAGACAAGCTTGGGCAGCAATCCAGCACAGATAAGCCGTGGCAGCAATCCAGCGTGCCAAGCTCACAATAATGTTCTCCAGCATTAGTTCCTGAGTTGACTTCTGCAAAGAGGGCGTGTGCACAAGCAGTCCTTTCATAGTCTGGAGAGGAGCCTAATGACCACCAGCTGAGTGCAATTACCTCCTCTACTTGCACAACTGTTCCTGGCGCCTATTAGCTCTTTGGTGCCGGGCATCCAGGAACAACTCACTGCTGACCTCAGACTCACACCCCCTTGTCTCCTCCCCACTGGTCCAAAGCTCAGGCGCCTCCTGGTGGCCAACCAGCTTCTCTGTGCCCTGCTTGGAGTCGGAACCCTGTCCAGGGTCCCCCACATCCTCCAGAGCCAACTCAGAGGGCCCCTCACTGTCGGAGTCTGGTGGCAGCTCCAATGGCTCCTGCTGGGCCACAACATGAACCCTAATATCTTCTGAGTTAAAGTTATAACCAATTCATATGATATATTTTTTTTTCCATTGTTTGATTTCCATTTGCCATTCCAGTCCTGGAAATATTATAATAACAAAAAAAAAAATTGCAGCAAGTCTGCATTCTTCTTTTTGTAGCTGTCCCTTGTTAAATCAAAGCAACAAAAGTACCGGATGGAATGGCACGTTATAGTCTGAATTTTCTTACATTAACTATCATACTTTTCCTGAAAGGAAGATTAGGTTCTTTTCTCAAATAATTTTTCAATGGGAGGCTTGTCTTAATACTCTGAAAAGGCAGTAATAGAGGGAGACAAGAGTTCTTTCTTTGAAATCTTCCTTTGGGATAAGAGATTGCTTTGAATTCAATCTATCTTTCCTCTGAACATATAACTTCCTTCCAGAAGGTCACAACTAAAGGATGTTAATTATATAGTTAAAATATATTTCTCAACCAAATAATAAACAGAGATATTAATATTCACACATACACACCAAGGCCTATTGTGCCAGTGTTGTGGCCTGCCAGTGGCCAGCAGAGCTGGCAGCAGAGTCGGACAGTGAGAAGGTTGGGGAGAAACATGGGCCAGTCCTGGAGTCTGGAGAAGGTTCAGAGAAGGGCTCTGCATTGGAGGCAGAGGAGGCCAAGGCCATCTGGTAGTTATTTGCTGCCTCCAGATCCTCCAGAGTCTGACATCAGCGAGGCAGAAGAACAGCATGAGCCTATTCCCAGTTTGTACGTGCGCAGAGCTGCCAGAAGGCAAGAACAATTAAGAAAAACAGGATTGACTCAGGAATAAGGCTAGGAGATGATTGGCCCCTCCCATAGGACATAAAAGAGGAGCGAATGGGATGTGAGCTTTTGCAGGAAGCAATTAGTTCATCTGGTTGGTTCAAGCTTTGGAAAGTTCTGTTTGACTTTGTGCTAAGTTTGGCCTTGCTCTGCATTTGGCAGTTAGGTCTCCGGCAGCAATCCAAGGGAGATAAGGTGGGTGTTTATCAACATTCCCCTGAAAGACTGTGGCAACTCGAGCAGACATCTGTCGGAATCTTCACAGGCTGTTTGTGAAGCCTTGCGGACTGTGAATGACCATAATTCACAGTTGTGTGTGTG
Source organism: Thamnophis sirtalis (assembly GCF_051295495.1). Classification (NCBI taxonomy): domain Eukaryota; kingdom Metazoa; phylum Chordata; class Lepidosauria; order Squamata; family Natricidae; genus Thamnophis; species Thamnophis sirtalis. The sequence goes on from NW_028261387.1 coordinate 5,147,386, forward strand.
TGTGTGTGTGTGTGTGTGTGTGTGTGTGTATGTATAAGACAAGAGAATCACAGTGGCATAATTTTTTCCTGTCTCAATAAAAGATTAAAGCAAGAAAGAAGATGTAAGAACAGTATCAATTTTCACATTATATCCTTATGTATATACTGTATAATTCTTTTCACTAACAAATAACAGCAGCTTACAAGACAAGGGCTACTTTTCAGTATTAATCTCAAGAAAAAGAACAAAAAAAGATTTGGTATTTTTCTTTGAATGTCTAAATGTAAGAAAAACGCAGATATATTATTTTCTAAATGTGAGTTTTGCTACTTTTATTTTTCAAAAGCAAAACAGCTAAAGTATGACAATAATAAATTTGTTTTCCTTTATATGGAAACTAGTTTTATTGCCATAATGGTACATGCAAGTAATGTGACTGAATGAGATAAATAGTTGCTCCTGAAGCTCTGTTTTTTTTTCTCACGGCACACCAAACCTTATAGGGAACATTGTCTAAGGAGGTGTTAATGAGATCGCTGCAATGCATTTGCCAACCAGCCAGAAGTAAATAAACACATCTATTCATGATAACCACCGCAGTCATTTGATTGAAACCTGTTGTGGCCTGGCAGGTGCCGTTGGAGCTGCCGCCAGACTCCGACAGCAAGGGGTCTTATGAGTCGGCTCTGGAGGAGGTGGAGGACCCTGGACAGGGTGTCCTGGAAGGGCTACTCGGTGGCAGGAACAACTGCATAGTTATAGGAGATGATTATGCTCAGTTGGTGCTTATTAAGATCCTCTCCTGATTATAAAAGAGGCTGCTTGTGCCACGCCCTTTTGCAGAAGTCAACGTTCACGTTAAGGACTAACAAGAAACAAACTTGGCAGGCTGGATTGCTGCCAGAGTTTGTGTGCATTGCTGTCAGCTTTGTAGGACTTGATGCCAGAGTGCTTATCTCTTTATTTATGTGGCTTGCAGCCAACGAGAGTCTTGACTGATTAAAAGAAACCTTTTTAAGAGAGGGAAAATCAGAGGAAGAATTGGAGGGAATGCAAGAGTAGGAGAGAGGGGAGGAAGGGGAAGAAGAGGGGAAGAGTAGAGGAGAGGAAGGGGAAGGAGAGAAGGGAAAGGAGAGGAGGAAGGAAGGAAGGAGAGAAGAAAGGGGGGAAGGAAGGATGGAAGGAAGGAGAGAAGGAGAGAAGAAAGGAAGGAAAGGGAGGAGGAAGTGAAGGAGGGAAGGAAGGAGGGAGGGAAGAAAGGAGGGAAGGAAGGAGAGAAGGAGAGAAGAAAGGAGGGAAGGAAGGAGAGAAGGAGAGAAGAAAGGAGAAAGGAGGGAAGGAGGGAAGGAAGGTGGGAAGGAAGGAGGGAAGGAGAGAAGGAGAGAAGAAAGGAGGGAGGGAAGGAGGAAGGAGGGAGGGAAGGAAGGAGAGAAGGAGAGAAAAAAGAAGGGAAGGAAGGAGGGAAGGAAGGAAGAAGAAGTAGGATTGTTGTAAAATAAGATGGGTTTATGAGATGGTAAGAAAGTAATTTCAATTATATTGTCAATTGTAGGGGAGAAAAATTGTTACAAATACATATTATTATTTGTATGTTATGAGATCATATAATTGTGAATGTATATATGAGAAATAAAAATTTAAAAAGAAAATAGAAGAAACCTTTTTAGTTATGTGGAAGGTTGCATTCCACCAAAACAAAGACAAAAAAATCTGTGGGCAAAGTTGAAGAAAGCAACACGAAGACACATGTTCATTTCTTTTTTTTTCCTAATAGCAATTTTATGACAGTAATTTTTTATGCTTTCCACTTCACACATGCATTCAATTTCCTCCAGATCCAGGCCAAGTTTCCCTACTTCCATTTAGCCAATCCTCTCCCTATACCACAACATAAAATTAGTGATGCAAGATCAAATCTGGACCAGTCACTGGGACCAGAAGTTTATTCTTCTGAGCTTTTAGACTTGTGTTCAGGAAACTTCTTCAAGGAACCTCTCTCTGTGTTCTGACCTAGGCTTCCCCAAAAACCACGAAGCAGATTCCTGGTCCTGACAAAACCCCTTTTATTAAACGAATATGAATTCCTCTCATTCACATTCAGCAAAGGCCGGGTAAACAGATTTTCAAAGGTGAATTTATGACCACAGAACTTATCTAGCTTGGAAAGCTGCCATGGAAATATTTTCCAAAAGCAGTGCTGTGCAAGGAAAGACTTGGCAAAAGCCCACTCCCCTTTCGCTCCTCTTTTATTTCCTATGGGAGGGGCCATTCACTTGTCCAGCCGTGGCTTTTCTCCCAAATCAACCCTGATTTCTTAGCTATTCTTTTCTTCTGGCAACTCTTCGCATGCGCATACTGAGAATAGGCTCCAGCTGTTCCTCTGCCTCACTGCTGTCTAGCTCCGAAGGCAGCTGAGAACTGCCAGACAGCATTGGCCCCTTCTCTGCCTCCAATGCAGAGCCCTAGTCTGAGCCTTCCCCAGCCTCCAGGACTGGCCCGTGTTCCTCCCTAACCTCCTCACTGTCCGACAAGCTCGGAAGAGACCAACCCAGATTTGATCCTGCAACATTATCCAGGGACACATACTATACATTTGCCTTTATTCATGGTAAAATCAGTGTTTCTGTTTTCCTTTCTTTACATGGTTGACCAGCATATCATTGAGATGGATTCTGGAAAAGTCAGTTCCAAATTATGATGGGCATGGAGAAAGGGTTTTTCACATAATGACAGAACAAGCACATTGAAATACTTTTCTTTTGACAGCGGTGAAAAAGTAATGGGATCAAAACGGATGCGGAGCCTTGAATGACATTAAGGAGGTGGATCAGGAACTTTTGACAGCAGGAAAAGCCAATATTAAATTATGTCAAAAGACATCCGAATCAAAACAGATGAAAGAATATTTTGATTCAAGTCCATAGCCATTGCCATGGGCTATATCGTTTTTTGACTTCACAGACTACAGTATAAATAATGTATTATGTGTGCATGAGGTGAGATTCGCTTTCTTTTCAAAATAGATTTCTATGGGAGGATAAGGTCACCATAATTTTGGAAGCCAATGGGCCTTTGAGGACAATAAGTTATGCGTAATCACCGGCCTGGGATAGTTTTGTGAACAAATGTTTCTATTTTTCCAGTCATTATTCAGCACTAAAGCTACTGCGAAGAGAATCGCGCTAGTTAAAAGCCAAGTGTAAAACATTACTCCCAGTGGTACAGTGCAGCAATTCTGCCCTTTAGATCTAATATTACTATAGGAGCCCCATTATGGAGTCTTGAGATGGAGAGACCAGATGTTAATAAGGTATGCTTACTTTGCTTATTCAAAATGGAGTAAATGAGACCAGATACATATTGTATCCCTTACCCTTCCTCTTCATTCTGCTGCATGGGAGTTCTGAAGTTTCGTGACCCGAAAAATGCGCGAACGTCAAAAGCGCGCCAACAACAGCGCGCCAACAAAAGCACACCGACAGAAGCACGATTTAAGTTAAGGTAAGGTTTAGGGTTAGGTTTAGGTTTAGGTTTAGGTTTAGGGTTAGGGTTAGGGTTAGGGTTAGGGTTAGGGTTAGGGTTAGGTTTAGGGTTTGGTTTAGGGTTAGGGTTACAGTGCGCTGATGTTGGTGCGCTGATGTTGGTGCACTTCAGCGCTCATTCGTCGGCGCGGTTTTGTCACCGCGGTTTTGTCACCGCGGTTTTGTCACCGCGGTTTTGTCACCGCGGTTTTGTCACCGCGGTTTAGTCAGGCGCGCTTTTGTCGTTCGCGCATTTGTGGTGGAACCCTGAAGTTTACTTTACAGTAAAAATTTGGTGGCAAGAAATCACCCTCGTTTGTAACTAACATGGCATCTTCCACATGAAAAGAAAAACAACAACTTGGAAGGATTTTCTTTTGGGTATGGCACAAGTGCCAGCAAATATTAAGGCCATAGTTTTTCTTTGGGGGGGGGGTTGGTTATATTTGTGGTCAACAAAGTGTTGATTCATTGGGTGTGACAGGAATTAGCCAATCAGTTTATCACCTGAGCCTGATGATGAGGCTGAGAGAGAGATGACTGGTACAAAAACACCCAGCTAGTTTTCATGCCTAAGGAGAGAATAGAATTCACCGTCACTTGATTGGCCCAAAGTCACTCAGTTGGTGTGGGTCATTCCAACATGCCCAAGGCAGTACTAGAACTCATTGTCTCCCAGTTTCTAACCTGGTGTCATAACCATTCGATCAAACTGGCTCTTATTAAGTCCATGCTTCTTTCACTCAAATTATTTCAGGCTTTACAAATACAGTACTAGGAGAAGTGACAGCTCATATCCAATTGTTGGTTCATGTCTGAATTAAGCTTTAATACAAGGGAATAGCTACACTACAATTTTTTTTATGATTCCCTAGGCACAAAGCTCAGCTAGTCAATCTTATCAACTAGGTGTCAGGCCTGCATTTATATTCCTTTTAGAATTTTGGCCTGCCACACTTTCTCTTGTTTCATTATGCTGTTTCTTTAAGTATAGTTGATGGGAGGGGGGAATAGACAGGAGTAGGATTGTGGAATGTATTGTTGTCATTCTTTACTAGAAGCCAAGGTCATCCTTTGTCTCCAGTACACCTGAACGGAAGAAGCTGGGTGTGGACGCCAGCGTGGGAGAAGAAGATTGGACCATGTGATGGATTGTGGGTGTGGGGACAAGATCATGAACTTTTAACTGGGTGGAATTTTGATGTCATTTCCAGAATTGGGATTAACACAGATGTGCTAAGATGTCTGCTTTATTAAATTGGAACTTTAAGGATCGTTTTGCCTTGGACTCTGATTTAATTCTACACGATACTTGGAACGTTGACACTAGGCTTTAGATGGGTAGGTCAGACTAAAGGTTTCCAGGTTATTCCAGGAGAAAGCAAAGTTAAAACAAGAAATACATGAATTGGTTAAACTAAACTCATGAGAGTCTGTGTTTTTTTATCACAACAAAAGTTTCTATGAAGTTTCTCAGCCATCCAAGTTATGGTTGTCCCAAAGGTGCTTTTTTTTCAGGAAGCAACTGGACTTTCTGGGTTTTCTTTGAAGACATTTCCCGTCTCATCCCAAGAAGCTTCTTCAGCTAGGACTAGATGATGGAGAACGGAAGGATTTATACTCCTTGCAGACAGCTGATCATTTGCATTGTTTTAGTGAGTTGTTAAGGCCAGCTGGAAGTTTATCTGTGTCATCAGGGTCACCTGAGTGGTGCAAATGGGTGTGGAGCTGTTGAAAGGATTGTGTTGTAGAAAGGAGATAGATGAAATCATCTATGGCGCAGTGGTTAGGGTGCAGTACTGCAGGCCACTTCAGCTGACTGTTATCTGCAGTTCAGCAGTTCTAATCTCACCGGCTCAAGGTTGACTCAGCCTTCCATCCTTCCAAGGTGGGTGAAATAAGGACCCAGACTGTGGGGGCGATATGCTGACTCTGTAAACCGCTTAGAGAGAGCTGAAAGCCCTATGAAGCGGTATATAAGTCTAACTGCTATTGCTATTGCTATCCTCCCCCTCTGTTGAGAGACGGCTCTTCAATTTTGACATAGATGGCCTCTTTGACCCCTCTTTCAAACCAGTGGTCCTCTCTGTCCCAAATGTGGCCTTCAAAAGAGTGGGCTTTGTCTTTTAAATGCAGATAGACTACTGAATCTAATCCTGATGAGTTTCTCCTTGTAAATTGAGCCATGTATTTATGAAGTGGTTGCAAGGAATATAAATCCTTCCATTCCCCACCATCCAGTCAGAGCTGAAGAAGCTTCTTGGATGAGAAGTGAAATGGGTGTAGCTGAAAATTTGTTCTACTGTATGCTGCTTTTAGCTGTCTCTTTGTCCCAAAGGTGCTTTCCCAAAAGACAATTGGACTTTGTTTTTCCTTGAAGATGGTTGACTTCTCTTCTTCAAGCTTCTTGAAGAAGCTTCTTGGATGAGAAGCAAAACATCTTCAAGGAAAAACATAATCCAGTTGCCTTTGGAAAAAGCACCTTTGGGACAACCATGACCTGGATGACTGAGAATGTCACTGACCTCTTTGCTTCTCTAGATGGGCCAAGCTAAATTAAACATCAGGGCAAGTTACATCTTCTTTTTTTCTAGATAAAGAACTACAAAAAAGGGAATTCATTGGGACAACAAAACGTTGAACAATTGTTTTAAGCAACTTCCGTTACATCTGAAGGGAAGGGAAATGGGATGGGATGGGATAGTTTTATGTCAAATAGATAGCATAAGGGAGTGATATGTAATTTATCTCCCCAGCACCACCTCCCTGCCCAAAACTGTCTCCCACACTCACTTTTAACCAAAGGAAAAGAGAGAGAAAATGCAATTATCGAACTGTTGTACCACATCTAATTCTTTTTCATCTTAATAGATCACTTTTACCGAGTTTCATACACTTCGATTAAGGAAACAAAAACAAAAGAGGGATAAATCTTATCTTTCCACCCACAATGTTCTTTGCCAGCTGTAATACTTGAAGGAGAGGTGTTTGTCTCATATCTACTACCTGTTAGTTCATTATTTTCCATGTTGAATGCACAAGCAGTGTCTACATCTAAGCATTGCTTGGGATGAGTAATTGTGTTGCAGTGTTCTCCCCATCACCTAATTTTTTTCAGCCATTGGTATGCAAAGGCTGTTTGCTGCTAGTGAGTTATTGTGATTCCCCAGATGTTCTTACCTATTAAAAAGTCCAGTTTATTTGAATCTCACTACATTTGAAAAAAAAGCAGGTGTGTGTAAATAACAGCTCTCCATAATCTTTGCTGACACTTTCTCCCAAACAATCTTACAGGGAACTAAAGATTAAAACTCTCAAACGACTATAAACCTTTCTCGTTGACATGCTTAATTTTTGGCTGGATTGCTCCTGCAGAAATAGCCTTTTGAAGGCTTTGATTTTGACAAATTGAACAAAAGCATTTTCCCCCCCCCGGTGGATTGAAGGCTAACCTTTCCCACTCAGCCATCTGAGAGAAACAGTTAATAAATCCACAAATAAATATATAAATAAACCCATTTCTATATCATATCAATAATTCTGTGACGGTTACAAGCTTTCTGGGAAGTAATATAATTTGGAAGAACGAGAATAAATTATTTGCGGTGTCAACAATTAAAAAGCAGGGCCTGGTGCTGTGCCTACTTGATTTTTACTGAATGGTGCAAAGTTTGGAAGTTTCTCTCTCTTAAAATTAAGACTGCAGTAAAGCAGCAGTCTTTCCAATGTGAAGCTGAATTCATTATGTACAGTAAAAGCACTCAGTTCAAGATTCAAGAAGCATAGGAGCAAGCAGAGATTTTCCACAACACATCTAAGATCTGCTTTCTGCCCAAAAGCACTGGAGAAAAAAATAATAATGTGTAATTATAATTGCAAGATTATCCACTTGCAGGTAAATTTATGACACATAATATCAATCAAATCAAGCCTTTTAACAAGCAGTTTGATTATCAGTTTGTGGCTAAACACAAATATGCTAATAAACCATCTCAGGTTCAGTTTAATCAAATGTTTCCAGATGTGAAGAGCCGAGGTGGCGCAGTGGGTAGAGTGCAGTACTGCAGGCCACTTGAGCTGACGGCTAGATCAGCAGTTCAGCGGTTCAAATCTCACCGGCTCAAGGTTGACTCAGCCTTCCATCCTTCCGAGGTGGGTAAAATGAGGACCCGGATTGTTGTTGGGGGCAATATGCTGACTCTGTAAACCACTTAGAGAGGGCTGAAAGCCCTATGAAGCAGTATATAAGTCTAACTGCTATTGCTATTGCTACTCTTCTAATAATAACTTTTGGTTCTTCCCCTTTTCGAGCATAACTATTGTGCCAGCAGTGAAATTCGAGAAGTACAAAAGTTCCCACCCAGATAACTACATTTTACAAAAGAACAGATAAATGATGATCATACATGGCCCAATATTCCCACTGTTTGCAAGTAGTAAGTCCTAAATTACTTAATTTGTTTTGTAATTTACCAAATGCCCATTGTCAGCATTATGGCAACATATCACCAAAGTAGGAGTATACTTACAATGGGGACTTTCCACTTTGGGGTAAGTGCCTGCAAGGAATAATGGCATATTCTCAATGTTTGAGATCAAAACGCTGGTTCCTGGGAGGAATCTGGAAATTATTTTTATATGGATGGGTGTTGAGTCATGAGTTCAATTCCCAGTCGAGCAGTGGTGGGATTCAAATAATTTAACAACCAGTTCTCTGCCCTAATGACCAGCTGGGTAGGCGTGGCTCAGTGGTCGTGACCTGGTGGGTGTGGCCAATGCAACATAACTCATGTCAATGGGCGCTTCACCTTAGTTGTTACGATGTAATAAGGGTTAACCGGAGAGGCAGTTTCTGTAAGCAGGGCAATAAAGATGAGGCTAGAAACAACACCAGAATGTTTCCTTCCTGCCTTCCTTACAGGATTAGCCCTGCAAAGTGGAAAAAAAAACAAAAGGAGATTTCTTCCAACAACCGGTTCTCCGAACTTCTTAGAAAATTACCAACCGGTTCTCCCAAATAGGTGCAAACTGGCTGAATCCCACCACTGCAGTCAAGGGTTTGAACCCCATAGAAAGATATATAGCTTCTATGCCTGATAAGTCCCAAACAGGATAAAATTAGATAAAAGTATTACTTCCTGATGTTCGATATAAATAGAGTCTCTCAGCAGCATTTCTCAACATCCTTCTCCATTCACCAGACTAACCAGGGCTGCTGATGGTCACAGTTCAGCCATATTTGGAAGATCACAGTATCACATCACTGCTCCAAATCCTGGTCATTATATTGTCTATGGTTAGTGAGTGTTCCCTATCATTGTTTTTTTTTTAATCTGATTCATTATATTTTTATTGTGATGAATTTTTGTGTTTCCCTTAAGATGTTTATGTATACTGTATATATAAGACAACCTATATTTTGTCTCCAATTCATCACCCATGACATCCTGCATTGTAGGTATAATTGGTTTAATTAAGGCTAATGATCATCTAACAATGCTGAATAGGTACCCCAGATGGTATATGCCATATGGCATGCCCCCACTAAGAGGTGTCTTAGGAAAAAAACCATGAGAGTGGAAATAGAAAGAGGGGGCCAAATAATGCAAAAAAGAGAGAGAGAGAGTAGATCAAAAGAGAGTATTACTGATGGCAAAACAATCATTCATTGTAATATTTCACTTACATATAAACCAGTGGTGGGTTTCAAAAATTGTTTGAACCTACTCTGTGGGTGTGGCCTCCTTTGTGGGAGTGGCTTGCCAGCCATGTGACCTGGTGGGAGTGGCTTGCCGGCCATGTATTTTCTCTCGCTCTTTCTCTCTCTCTCTCTCTCTCTCTCTCTCTCTCTCTCTCTCTCTCTCTCTCTCTCTCTCTCTCTTCCTTCCTTTTGTCTCTCTGTCCCTTTTTCCTTTTTCCTTTCATCTCTCTCTCACTTTTTCTTTCTTTCTTTCATTTTTTTATTTATTTCCTTTCTTTCTCTTTCTCTCTCTGTGTGAGTCTGTGTGTGTGTGTGTGTGTTTGTGTGTCAGTGGTGGATTTCAAAAATTGTTCGAACCTACTCTGTGAATGTGGCCTCCTTTGTGGGAGTGGCTTGCCAGCCATGTGACCTGGTGGGAGTGGCTTGCTGGCCATGTATTCTCTCTCTCTCTCTCTCTCTCTCTCTCTCTCTCTCTCTCTCTCTCTCTCTCTCTCTCCTTCCTTTTGTCTCTCTGTCCCTTTTTCCTTTTTTCTTTCATCTCTCTCTCACGTTTTCTTTCTTTCTTTCTTTTTTTATTTATTTCCTCCTTTCTTTCTCTTTCTCTCTCTGTGTGAGTCTGTGTGTGTGTGTGTGTGTGTGTGTGTGTATGTGTGTATGTGTCAGTGGTGGGTTTCAAAAAATTTTGGGACCTCTTCTGTAGGTGTGGCCTGCTTTCCGGGTCCACTGGTGGAACCTTTTCTAACCGGTTCGGTAGATTTGACAAACTGGTTCTACCGAATAGGTGCGAACTGGTAGGAACCCACCTCTGATCTGGGTTCTTGGCTATTCCTGTCAGCTAAATGTCATCTGCAAATTTGGTGAATTCCCCTTCTACTCCCTCATCTAAATCATTTATGAAAATATTGAAGAGTACTGGGCCTATAACAGAACCTTGAGGTGCCCCACTACTTACTTCCCTCCATGTAGATGTAGTTCCATTGAAGACCACAAGTTGCGAGTGATTTGTCAGCCAGTTACAAATCCATTTGGTAGTATATATTCCACATTTTTTTGTAGTTTTCCAAGGAGTCAGTTGTGGTCGACTGTGTCAAATGCTTTACTTAAATCCAAATTAGACTATGCCCAATGCATTTTGCTGGTGTCACTTTGCCAAAAATGAAATAAGATTCATTTGGCATGATCTGCCTTTGACAAACTCATGTTGGCTTCTAGTTATAACTTTGCTTGCTTCTAGATGTTTGTGGAGCTCTTGCCTGATGATCTTTATTATCCAAGAAACCATCACCAAAGTTCTAAAAGACCTTTGGAAGATCAGCGCATTTAATTTTACTTCTAAAACAGAAAAAAAAATGTGAAGTTTATTTCTAGCCGCGTATGTTTTGTATAATTCCATACTAAATATAATTATACTACATATAACTTGGGTTTTTTAAAAAAAACAATGGCAATGTATTTACTGAAAATGCATTTAACTATGCAATTCATTTAATATTTAATTAACAAATTAACACAATTTGGAGGCCACCCAGCTTCAAACTACTCTGAGCGGTTTACAATAAAAAAGTAAAACAGGGAAGAAGCACCCCCAAAAACAAACTTTGTAAAACAATAAAACACTCTACAGGGATTCAGTCACCACCGAGCTACAAATCCTGGGAAAACAGCCAAGGATGAACATCATCAGAGTGGGAGCCATACAAATTTCAGGGGCGAATGCTGCTCCAGAGGGCAGGCGCAGTGGTTAAATGCAGCACTGCAGGCTACTTCAGCTGACTGCAGTTCTGCAGTTCGGCTGTTCAAATCCCACCAGGCTCAAGGTTGACTCAGCCTTCCATCCTTCCGAGGTGGGTGAAATGAGGACCCGGATTGTTGTTGGGGGCAATATGCTGGCTCTGTAAACCGCTTAGAGAGGGCTGAAAGCCCTATGAAGCGGTATATAAGTCTAACTGCTATTGCTATTGCTAGAGTGCTGTACTGCAGGCCACTTCAGCTGACTGTTATCTGCAGTTCAGCAGTTCTAATCTCACCGGCTCAAGGTTGACTCAGCCTTCCATCCTTCCGAGGTGGGTGAAATGAGGACCCGGATTGTTGTTGGGGGCGATATGCTGACTCTGTAAACTGCTTAGAGAGGGCTGAAAGCCCTATGAAGCGGTATATAAGTCTAACTGCTATTGCTATTGCTATATAAAAGACTCACTTCCTGGATCCCAATAGGTGGCAAAGGAACCCAAACAAACACACTTTGCTTGGAACTCACTAGAAGCCCTGACCCTATTGGCCTTTAGAAAAGCATCAAAGATGCAGGTTTTCCTCCAGGCACTGGGGCCAGGATGTTCATTTGGGTGGCATGGAGGGGTTGATTAACGAGTCTGAGTTTTTATCAAGACCCAAAATTCATTCATTGTGTCTGCTCACTACCAGAGTTCCTTCTGCAAGATGAAGGTCTACATACGTTTCTTTAATACAAAAATAAAATAAAATAAAATAAAATAAATAGTGCGTCCCCTCCCCCAACTCCCAATCTTCACAATCAGTCAGAAGAAATCCCATGATGAATGATATCAAAAGTTGCTGAGAGATCAAGGAAGAATAGGATACACGAGTGATCTTCTAGATAGACATTTTTTATACTTTACACACAGAAGATGAGAAAGCTTCAGCCATTTTACACATTTGAAAAATAAATCCATCCATGTTAATCCCAAATTTGGATTGTTTTTTTCCTCCCACAAAAATGAGCACCGAGTGAACTTTGTTCCTATTAGTTTTTTTTCCCCTACTATGGCATGGTTGAGAGACAATGGGATTCAAAAATGTTTACTATTGGTTCTGTGGGCGTGGCTTGGTGGGCGTAGCTTGGTGGGCATGGCAGGGGAAGGATACTGTAAAATCTCCATTCCCACCCCACTCCAGGGAAAGGTTCTGCAAAATCCCCATTTCCTCCCAATCAGCTGGGACTGGGAAGGCAGAGAATAGATAGGGGCGGGGCCAGCCAGAGATGGTAATTACCAGTTCTCTGAACTACTCAAAACTTCTGCTACCAATTCTCCAGAACTGGTCAGAACCTGTTGAATACCACCTCTAAACCAAAAGCATTTCCGAAAGGATCCACAATTAAAGTGATTTTAATCCCGTCTCACAAGTAAATAGAAATAGACTTGCTATTTCAAGGACCAAAAAGCCAGCTTGTTCAGGTCCCTCCTGCATATAGGTTTGATAACTGATATGCCATGCTGCAGAAGAGGAAAATTTAAAATTGGTTCTTTTTTTTGTCTAAATATTTTCTGACAAGCCAAAATCATCCAGCTATCCCAACAGAAGTGTCTTCTGCATGCTCAGAAGCTCTCAGAAGAGCCATAAAGCAGCTATGCTGCGCCTTCAAACATCTGTTGCGGCTTCACCGTTTCAGGAAGATGGTACAAATTGTCAGCTTTAAATATTCAGTTTTAGACCTGGGCAAAGTTTAATACTTGCCTGATATGCCCTAAAAACTGACAAATCTTTGTCAAAGAGTAGCATAGTTCCCCCCCAAAAAACCTTAGTAATATTCAAATTTATTTTGATTCATGTGCATATTTTACTTGAATCCAAATTTGGTATCAAAATCCTCTGTACAATTGAAGCTACTTCATATCCAAGTCCATGATAACTCTAAGAGCATCAATGTATGTCACTGTCGTTAATTTTCATTTTTATCTGCAGGAATAAAAATAGATGTGCTTTTGCAACGTTGCTTCAATTCTTTCATTATTGCAACTACTTTTCTTTAAGTGCTGCTGGATAATTTATGAGATCTTAGATTGGAACATCAATGTCTTCATTTTAGAAATGCATAGGAAGAATTCTCTTGTTCGGGAAGGTGACTTGATCAATATTAATTGGCTCCATAAACCTGTTTCTAGAAAGAAAAAAAAGTGAAAGTTCCCTGGGATTACAACATTAATTTTCTGGAAAAAAGAAACACACATTGGTTAATATTAGCTTAATAAATTTCTCCCTGTCATTGCAATTGTAGCAGGAACAGAGGAAGAAAAGGTTTAGCAGTGTCTTTAATATTGCTAATACCATAGCAGATCAAATCCTAATAGGAGGAGGTCAATAGAACATCTGTCTTTTTTAACTTTCCTACTTATCGTATCCTGTCTTATTAGTTCAGGAAATCTCTGGGGTATAACTGAAATTGTGATTTAATGACTTGGAACCTACTGCTCGAAATGGTATTTTGACAAAAGAGTAGCCTATAGCTTTCTACCCATTCCCCATGCCAACTCAATGCATCTTTTCTGCAGAGGTCTTCTAATAGGAAATTGGTGGTGTGCAAAATTGAGCAGCTACAGACTACACAAGAGATGTGCCCTTCTTTGCTATATTACAGAAATCTTGGCCGTATGATATGGACCACAGGATGATGAGTCAACGGCAAGCAGAGAGGCTGCATAATGAATTGAAATCCTGAAGTGGAGAAGCCTTTAACCCTTTCCCTTTGTGCTGTGGTCTAGACGAAAACTGCGATTACTCATCTGCTGATTACTTTTGAAACACCATTTATCAGATTGTTCATAGGTATGCACCTAGGTGTCACCCAAATAATCTCGTAATGAATGAAGCTGCACACAATGTCAAGTAGCCACAGACAAAACCATGAATAACCACTTAAGTCATCACAGGCTTAAGAAATGAAAAGCCAACTGCATTTAAGCAATCTGTCTTGGAAAGTTATTTAAGATGCATGCATTGCAATTCTGCTCATCTGTCCTTCGAAATTACTGACTTTGTTTGCACAACACACTCAACTGCACTACAGTAGGGAGGGGAGAGTATAAGGTATCATGCAACAGAGTCAACTTATCTCAAGGACACTTTGGAGCTAAGTTAATTCTCTAAGCTAATAGCCCCAGTAAGTCATATCATCTAAACAAATTTGAGAAGATTAGCTGAATGAGAATCTCCATATATTGCCTCTGAAACAGAACAACATATACCAAACTTGCAAAATTGAGTCTTCTCTGGGCACAATCTCTCTCTCTCTCTCCCTCTCTCTCTCTCTCTCTCTCTTTCTCTCCCTCCCTCCCTCCCTCTCTCGCTCCCTCATCCTCTCTCTCTTCATTTTTCAACCTTCCAGTGACAATATTATGGGATATGAAAAAGAAAAGGAGTAAGGTATGGTGGAACCGCTGGCTGAAAAAGAAGATGTCCCAATTGGTGACCGGGGCGTGGGGGATTTAAAAGATATTTCAGCTTAGAGTCCATCCAGGGGAAGAAACGTTTGAGATCAGATCAATGGTGGGTTTCAAAAATGTTTGGAACCTCTTCTGTAGGTGGGGCCTGCATTCCGGGTCCACTGGTGGAACCTCTTCTAACCGGTTCGGTAGATTTGACGACCCGGTTCTACCGAATAGGTGCAAACTGGTAGGAACCCACCTCTGGAACAGATGCTCAAGGTGTAGAACCACTGGCTGAAGGAGAAGAGTCAGGTGTAGTGGAAGAAGAAGAGGTCCCATTTGGAAGGGGGAGATTTAAAAGCCATTCCAGTTTAGAGTCCATCCAGGAGAAGAAATGTTTGAGATCAGATGTTTAGGTCTGTATCTGGCTTCCCCAAAGAAACACAGAACATCCTGGTGAAATTCTTGTAAACCGGTGGTCCATAATAGACTAAACTACTCTGTCCTTTCCCCCCCCCCCCTGAGTTGTTCCAGTTGTTTGTGCTTAACATTAGGATAAAAAAAATGCCTTATGCTTCTCGGTGGTAGCTTTGACCCATCTGGTTTGGAAAAAAGAGAAAAGACAGAGCATACTGTCCAATTCGGCTATTGGGAAGACTTGAAATATGGCTACTGCCTGCTTGGCTGAATCCTCACCAGTTACATGCTATTTCTAGTAGTATTCATTCATTCATTCATTCATTCATTCATTCATTCATTCATATGAGCTGAGGTGGCGCAGTGGTTAGGGTGCAGTACTGCAGGCCACTTCAGCTGACTGCTATCTGCAGTTCAGCGGTTCTAATCTCACCGGCTCAAGGTTGACTCAGCCTTCCATCCTTCCGAGGTGGGTGAAATGAGGACCCAGACTGTGGGGGCAATATGCCAACTCTGTAAACCGCTTAGAGAGGGCTGAAAGCCCTATGAAGCGGTATATAAGTCTAACTGCTATTGCTATTTATTTATTTACATACTTATTAAATTTATATGCCACCCATCTTACTGTTTAAGGAGAGATTACTATATTTGGGATCCAGAGATCCAGACAAACACTAGACAGCAGCAAAGAGATAAACTGTAGACATTTTTAACATCTGGCTAACATCTAATAGCTGGAAGAATCTTTAAAATCTACTGCTGGTAATGCTCTGCTGGGGGAGCAACCGATTTAGTCATCTATAACATGGGAATAGTTATAGTAGTTATAGTTATAGTTATAGTTTATTGGTCTTGTATGCCGCCCACTCCCGAAGGACTCCGGGCGGCTTACAATAAAAAGGGGAAGGGGATAAATAGACAAAACAACAATTTAAAATACACAACTTTCATAGTTACCGTGGGGCTGGATACTTCAACAGCCCCCCGCCCCCCGGCCTGCCGGAGCAGCCAGGACTTAGTGGCTTTGTGGAAGGCCGGGAGAGTAGTAAATGAATAATGTTCAAATGAAGGTTATGGGAATAGCAAGCTTCTTGAACCTAGTGCATTCTCAGTGTATTAGACTACAACTTCCAGAATTGTAGATATTGTGGTAGGCCTGAACAAGTATCAGGGCAAACCCCTCCTGGGTAATAGGCACTGGCATCTGTTGTTGCCATCTGTCTTGACTACCAAATGTGACTGTATCTGATGCGGAAGTGATTCTACCTTTATTACAGAATGTAAAACACTGCATTTCTTATGAGCCAAGGTGGCGCAGTGGTTAAATGCAGCACTGCAGGCTACTTCAGCTGATTGCAGTTCTGCAGTTCGGCTGTTCAAATCTCACCGGCTCAGGGTTGACTCAGCCTTCCATCCTTCCGAGGTGGGTAAAATGAGGACCCAGATTGTTGTTGGGGGCAATATGCTGACTCTGTAAACCGCTTAGAGAGGGCTGAAAGCCCTATGAAGCGGTATATAAGTCTAACTGCTATTGCTATTGCTATTTGTAATGACAAGTAGATTTGCCCAAACCTAACAATTTTGCCCTCCTCCCCGATCATCACCACTTTCAGGAAGTACTTCAGATGATTCTGAAGAACAACTGAAATAAGCATATATTGACATCAATATATTTGCCTACAGGAAGAAAGAGAAAGCCGAGGTGGCGCAGTGGTTAAATGCAGCACTGCAGGCTACTTCAGCTGACTGCAGTTCTGCAGTTCGGCTGTTCAAATCTCACCGGCTCAGGGTTGACTCAGCCTTCCATCCTTCTGAGGTGGGTAAAATGAGCACCCAGATTGTTGTTGGGGGCAATATGCTGACTCTGTAAACTGCTTAGAGAGGGCTGAAAGCCCTTTGAAGCAGTATATAAGTCTAACTGCTATTGCTAAGAAAAAAAACTCTCAAACATCTCATTTGCAAGACTGGGGCAGAATGTTCAATATCCAACTTTGAACGCACCCAGCCAGAAGCAAACATAATTAAAGAATTCATTGCTGTTTTTCAACATTAGAATGTTTTCTTAATTTCAGGAAATAATTCCTCTACTCTGTTTTCCATTTAGAAGTTCATAGCTATTTTGAAACTGAGTCTTCCTTTTCATTCTGTTTCCAGCAGGTCTGTTTGCTGAAGCAATACAAATGTGTGCAGATATGCACGGTTTCAGTTATGCTTATGGGTTTTAGTCATCCAAGGGAAAAATGGGTTTGCTAGAACAAAAACATTGGAAGCCTTGAGACTTCAGGTTTATTGCTTTAATCAAGTAAAGACCCCTCCTTGAAGAGACAGAAATTTTGGGGAGAAGAGGAAAGTATGTAGCATTTTAAAAAAGAAAAGAAAAGAAAGGAAATAAGGCCAGAATGAACAGTATTAAATAATCTACATATGAATAACTACTTATAATAATTAGGGAGAAATAGACAGAGAAATAGACACACACACACACACACACACACACACTTTTGTAACTTCTATTTGCTTATCTATCTGTTCTGACCACTCCCCTCTTCACACACCAAAACACTCCGAGACAAAGAACTTCAAGGATTTATTAACACACAGACTAGCCCTTGGCAGCAATCCAGCACAGACTAACCCTGGCAGCAATCCAGCCTGCCAAGCTAGCCACGAGAGTTCTCCAGCTCTAGTAAATACATTGACTCCTGCAACTCCTGCAATCATTCCTTTTATAGTCTTGAGAGGAGCCTAATTACCACCAGCTGAGTGCAATTATCTCCTGTAACTGCCTATTAGCTCTGCCTATTAGCTTTACGCCTATTAGCTCTCCATTGCTGGGCATCCAGGACCAACTCCCTTGTCTCCTCCCCACTGCTCCAATGCATGAGGTCATGATCACACTCACTTGTCTCTTCCCCACTGCTCCAAGGCTCAGGCGCCTCCTGGTGGCCAACCAGCCTCTCTGCGCCCTGCTCAGAGTCTGAACCCTGTCCAGGGTCCTCCACATCCTCCAGAGCCGACTCATAGGGCCCCTTGCTGTCGGAGTCTGGTGGCAGCTCCAACGGCTCCTGCTGGGCCACAACATCTATCTAAGGCACTAGAATCACCAGATCCAGGCTGCAAATATCAAAGATGCGGAATGGAACAACTTGCCACAACCAATTCACTGTGGCCAATTCGCCATGGCCATCTCTCCATGGGACAACTTGCTGTAGGACAATTTAGCAATTCTATTTAATTATTTAAAATAGATAAAACATTATTTTAATTTTTGCCATTTACACTTCATTTTGTCCCTCCTTTTGTATGCTTTCTTTAATGATCCCATTCCACCATTTCTTGGATATTAGTGTAACTCTTGTCCCGTGGCGAGTTAGCAATACCAATAGCAGTTAGACATATACCGCTTCATAGGGCTTTCAGCCCTCTCTAAGCGGTTTACAGAGTCAGCATATCGCCCCCACAGTCCCCTCATTTCACCCACCTCGGAAGGATGGAAGGCTGAGTCAACCCTGAGCCGGTGAGATTTGAACAGCCAAACTGCAGATAACAGTCAGCTGAAGTGGCTGCAGTACAGCACTCTAACCACTGCGCCACCTCAGCTCTTGGCCGTGACAAGTTGGCCTTGGTGAATTCATCATGGCGAGTTTGCCACAGTGAATTGTCATAGACCCATCCAGGTGGCCCTTAGATTAGAGTTTAATTTTAGGTCTTTTAAATGATTCTCACTCTGAAATTTTCTTAATTTTTTTTTACAGCTGTCTATTGATTCTTCAGTTTGTTCCAATCTTCTGTACAATAGCCCTGAATTAGATTTCAAGGGAATGACCTTTATGAGATCTGTACTTAGTTCTTTTGTATTTTACTTTAAATATGGTTTTGTACAATGCCTCCATTTTAGGATTTAAGAGATCCATTTCCAAGCCTCTTCTTGGGGGAAAAATCTCAGGTGAGTTTTTCTTAATATGAAAACAAATTAGATGGAATAAGCAAGCCTTCAACAACGTTAGTTAGTTAGTTAGTTAGTTAGTTAGTTAGTTAGTTCAAATTATACAATGCTTTCAAAGTGAAACATGGTTGGAATTGTCCTTTGAAACAAATCACATGGACTGTAGCAAGGGTAGACTGGGGGGAAAAGAAGAAATATATTTTATCATCTGGAATTTGTCCTAAATAAAGGTTTTTGAAAAAAGCATACACTAACAAAAAGTATTTCTCAGGTAGGATCCAAAAAACGACATTCAAATAATCTTTCAGAAAAACAAGGATGACAATTTTTTCTCTCTTTCTCTCTGTACACTGCAGAGGTGGCTTCCTACCAGTTCACACCTATTCGGTAGAACCGGTTCGTCAAATCTACCGAACCGGTGAGAAGAGGTTCCACCAGTGGACCCGGAAAGCAGGCCACACCTACAGAAGAGGTTCCAAATTTTTTTGAAACCCACCACTGGTCCTTGGATATGATTATTCTACACTATCATGCTCCTATTTATAAAACTCAGGGCCTCTGTGAAAGGTAAGGATAACTACTGTGTTTGTGATGCAATCAGAACATTGCGTGTGTTGAAGTTGTTTTAACGCAAACCAAAGATGCCTTTTAAAAAACAAGTTTACATCATATTCTTATGCATGCCAGTGCTGTGTGTGAGGTAATTTAAGGTGGTTCTGACAAGTGTCGTCGACATCTTCATATCCGGTCACATGGATGGCAAGCCACTCCCATCCGGTCACATGGGCGGCAAGCCACTCCCACAAAGGAGGCCACACCCACAGAGTAGGTTTGAACAATTTTTGAAACCCACCACTGATAATGTACCAGGGAGCATACACATGGAAGTGAAAAGAACCAAAATATCTGTAAAACGTGAGACTAGGTGGCAAAGAGTAAAAAAAAGGAAAGCTTGTCACAGTTGAATCAAGATTGAAATGTGTGCCAGATAAAAGCATAATTTTGAGTGAGGTTGTCATGTTAAGTCATTGTGAAAGAAAACAATACAGAATCATATGGCAAGACAAATAGATACAGAAGGGCATGAAGTATCCACGTTCTCATTGTCATCTGCACCTGACATGTGCAATAAATTGCATGAGTCCATGTCCTAATAAACTGATACTCTTTCATACCTACAAGACTCATTATTCTCATAATGACAATAATCGCTACTGATACACAATAATTTTGGCACACAAAAAAGAAAACTAAATCAGCATTTTCTGCACGATTGCAAAGACTGTTGCGCAAAGCTGACTGTTTTGCAATTTCACTCAGCTGTCTGGGTGTAACAGTAGCAGTTTTAATAGTCTTAGAGGACATGCTGTATATATTTAAAAATTGTACTTTCCAAAATATTTTTTTTAATTTTTGTGTGTGTTTTATTTACTCAGGTTTATACGCGGTTGAAATCCCAAAGCTGATCTATACTGTATGGCTATAGACATCTGTTCTGACCCCCTCATCCCACACCAACACACACTCTGAGCCAAAAATAAGTTACGGCACTTAATTAACAGACAGACAGGTCCTTGGCAGCAAACCGGCACAGACAAGCTTGGGCAGCAATCCAGCACAGATAAGGCTTGGCAGCAATCCAGCCTGCCAAGCTCACAATAATGTTCTCCAACATTAGTTCCTGCATTGACTTCTGCAAGAGGGGTATGTGCACAAGTAGTCCTTTCATACTCTGGAGAGGAGCCTAATGACCACCAGCTGAGTGCAATTACCTCCTGTAACTGAGCAACTGTTCCTGATGCCTATTAGCTCTTTGGTGCCGAGCATCCAGGAACAAGTCACTTGTGACGTCAGGATCACACTCCCTTGTCTCCTCCCCACTGGTCCAAGACTCAGGCACCTCCTGGTGGCCAACCAGCCTCTCTGCACCCTGCTCGGAGTCGGAACCCTGTCCAGGGTCCTCCACATCCTCCAGAGCCGACTCATAGGGGCCCTCTCTGTCGGAGTCTGATGGCAGCTCCAACGGCTCCTGCTGGGCCACAACAGACATCTATATATAGACATCTATGTGGATGTCTAACCGATTTTGTGAAATCCTTCTGTTCTAATTACAGTTAGCATTCATGAACATTTAGTAAAATAATGATAAACAAATAAAGATGATTAAAAGAGTTTGCTCCAGCTCAAGACAAAAGTGGGTGAATATTGTTGTTTGTATGAGAAAAATAACTAAGACTTCCAATAGTTTAACTTCAGCATAGGTGCTCAAATATGCAAAGTAAAGTAAAAAATAGAGGTAAACATTACCTCAAGTGACGTTTAACTTCTGTTGTGTCTATGCAGACACATGAATTAGCAACTCTACAGAAGTCCATATAATAATCAGGAATCAAAGAATTTTTTAAAAAGAAGAGGGATATTTAAATGATTATTATTACAACACTTCCTTAATTTTCTTCATTGTTCATTCAAGTTGGTTCACCTAAACCGAGATCTCCCGTGTTTGCTAAAAACAGACCTTCCCAAGTGACTTTGCCACAACAATTTTCACTTGTTTGATCCAAAAGGTTTTTTTTTTTTTTGCCTCAAAATAGCTTGGGAAATATGTTCAGTCCTCAGCTGAATAGGTTCTGCTTAGGAAGGCAGCTCCATCTAAAAGTCTGTTTAAAAATGAAGAGCCCCTAAGAAGAATAGGAAAAAGGGCTTCGAGATTGATCATCAGCACTTAGTCATTATCCGTATATCAGTACATTTTATATTAGCATTATTATATTAGCCCTAATATATAAATTGGCATGTCCAGATGTTATAGATATTCAAGATTTCTTTTCTCTGGTGGTGGTGTAATCATGCTTCATTTCTGCCTCAACATTCATGTCAGAATTGCAATTTTCTTTTCATCAAGGATTCATGCTTTTTCTTATCTATTCATTCAACTCATTCTTTGGTTATACTTTACTTTAAAAATGAAGAACCTGTAATTTTCTAGATTCTGCTGAATCCTAGCTCCAGGATTCCTCTATCCCTCATTATTGGATATATTAGTTGAATGAAATCACTGGAAGCTATTTTTTTTCCAATATCAGAAGGACCATAGATGTCCTCCATTTTTCCCTGTTTTATTTTCATCATTGGAAAACCTCATGGACTATACAGAAACATATACGATTCCTTCCAGTATTGATATGCTACAGAAACCCAGAATAAAAATTCTTCCTTCCAGTTTAAAATATTTCCCTCTACTGTGTTCTGGATCATTCAGCAATGAAATCTTCACTTTTTGTCTATCAGTGTCAATATAAGGTAAATGTTCCCCTCGCACATATGTGCTAGTCGTTTCCAACTCTAGGGGGCGGTGCTCATCTCTGTTTCAAAGCCGAAGAGTCAGCACTGTCCAAAGACATCTCCATGGTCATGTGGCCAACATGACTAAATGCTGAAGGTACATGAAATACTGTTACTTTGCCACCAAAGGTAGTTCCTATTTTTCTACATGCATTTTTCCACGCTTTCAAACTGCTAGGTTGGCAGAAGCTGGGACAAGTAACAGGAGCTCACTCTGTTATGTGGTGCTAAGGATTCAAACCGCTGAACTGCCAACCTTTCTGATCAACAAGCTCAGCATCTTAGCCACTGAAACACCGCCTCCCTCTCAATCAGTGGTGGGTTTCAAAAATTGTTCGAACCTACTCTGTGGGTGTGGCCTCCTTTGTGGGAGTGGCTTGCCACCCATGTGACCAGATGGGAGTGGCTTGCCACCCATGTGACCAGATATGAAGATGCCGACGACACTTGTCAGAACCACCTTAAATTACCTCACACACAGCACTGGCATGCATAAGAATAGGATGTAAACTTGTTTTTTAAAAGGCATCTTTGGTTTGCGTTAAAACAACTTCAACACACGCAATGTTCTGATTGCACCACAAACGCAGTAGTCATCCTTACCTTTCACAGAGGCACTGAGTTTTATAAATAGGAGCATGATAGTGTAGAATAATCATATCCAAGGACCAGTGGTGGGTTTCAAAAAAATTTGGAAGCTCTTCTGTAGGTGTGGCCTGCTTTCCGGGTCCACTGGTGGAACCTCTTCTAAGCGGTTCGGTAGAGTTGACGAACCAGTTCTACTGAATAGGTGCGAACTGGTAGGAACCCATCTCTGCTCTCAATGTACCAATGTGTCAATGTACCGTGATACAAAACCCACATCCATTCACCTCTAAAAGATGAAGACAAGGAAAAATTTATTATATACTACTATATTTTTAACCAGGTCCAACTATGAGATTCCTGTCCATTTTCTAGTATTGCTAAAGTGTAATAAATGAAAGTGAGCTGAAGTTAAGAGGACTAGATATTTTAAGACATTATAAATG
Organism: Thamnophis sirtalis; assembly: GCF_051295495.1. Classification (NCBI taxonomy): domain Eukaryota; kingdom Metazoa; phylum Chordata; class Lepidosauria; order Squamata; family Natricidae; genus Thamnophis; species Thamnophis sirtalis. The sequence continues at coordinate 5,170,491 of NW_028261387.1, forward strand.
CAGTTTCATCCCTTATGTCAGTGGTGGGATTCAGCCAGTTCACATCTATTTGGGAGAACCGGTTGGTAACTTTCTAAGCAGTTCAGAGAACTGATTGTTGGAAGAAATCTTTTGTTTTTTCCCCACTTTACAGGGCTAATCCTGTAAGGAAGGCAGGAAGGAAACATTCTGGTGTTGTTTCTAGCCTAATCTTTATTGACCGCCTCTTGCCATTTACCTCCCAGAGACCTATAAGATCACACAGACTAGGCCTCCTCCGGATTCCATCTGCCGGTCAATGTCAGCTGGCGACTTCCCGGGGGAGGGCCTTCTCTGTAACTGCTCCAGCCCTATGGAACGATCTCCCCGTGGAGATCCGGACCCTTACTACTCTTCTGGCCTTTCACAAAGCAATTAACATTTGGCTGTTCCAGCAGGCCTGCAGCTGTTGATTTATCCAGCCCCATTCTAAGCTATATGAATGTTGTGAAATTTTAATGTCTGTTCCTTTTAAGTTTTATATGTTCCCCCTTCCTGCCTTTATCTGTAAGCCGCCCTGAGTCTCTCGAGAGTGGGCGGCATACAAATCCTAATAAACTGTAAAGTGTAATAAACTGACCTGCTTACAGAAACTGTCTCTCCGGTTAACCCTTATTACATTTTAACAGCTAAGGTAAAGCGCCCATCGACCTGAGTGACATTGAGTTGGCCACGCCCACCTAATCACATGACCACTGAGCCATGCCTACCCAGCTGGTCATTAGGGCAGAGAACCGGTTGTTAAATTATTAGAATCCCACCACTGCCTTATGTGATCTAGATTCTAAGGCCTAGTGTAATTAAGTGGTTATATTATATACATCCATCCATTTAACGATGTGAGTTTTCTATCTGTTACTACCTGAGTAGGAATGTTATTTAAGTCTCCTAATTCCAGGTACAGGAACATTTGTAAGAGAAGAAATTTTTTTTGTTGTGACATCAGTGATCTTATCAGTGATGAGTATCCGAATTTTCCACAGACAGTATTTTCCAAGTAAATGAATATGGGCACAACTCCACAGGGGCTGCTTCAGTTTGCTGTTATCAAAAGAATTGTACGATGAGGACCTGGCTTCCCGTTGTAATGAGAAGTGAAGTAACTGACCTAGAAACAGGAATAATGAATTCGACATCCACAGAGAGGCAAATGGCAAAATCTGTCTGATGAAGCCCTCACACTGTTGCTGTGACTGATGTATTTGCGTCGGATGTCAGGGCACAAGTGTATAATTGTGGCATTTGCATGGAGAGGTGGTGGCCCATGTGTCATTATTTTAGTGTATTGAGATTCGCCGAGGACACCGCTGAAAAAAACAACAACTTCATTTTCACAAAATATAAAGGAAGGTTGCATGCCCTTTATCAAACGAGCATGACATCAAAATGCCTAATAAGAATAAAGCAGAAAAGGGATCATCAGGCTGTCATTGAAAGAATATAAAGATGTCGACATAAAGTTGGGCAGAAGACAACAGGCAGAATTTTAAAGAAAAACAAGAAAAGAAACCTGACTTTTTTAAAAAAATAAATAAATCAGAAATGTGTATTCAGTATATAAAGTATATAAAAAGTTACAATAGTGTCAACCTGTTCTGACCCCCCCCCTCTTCCCACACCAACACACTCCGCGTCAAATATACTTTCCAGAATGTATTAACAGACAGACAGGTCCTTGGCAGCAAACAGGCATAGATAAGCTGTGGCAGCAATCCAACACAGATAAATCTTGGCAGCAATCCAGCCTGCCAAGCTCACAATTCTGTTCTCCAACATTAGTTCCTGCATTGACTTCTGCAAAAGGGGCGTGTGCACAAGCAGTCCTTATTATAGTCTGGAGAGGAGCCTAATGACCACCAGCTGAGTGCAATTACCTCCTGTAGGTGCGCAACTGTTCCTGACGCCTATTAGCTCTTCGGTGCCAGGCATCCAGGAACAACTCACTGTTGGCGTCCGGATCACTCTCCCTTGTCTCCTCCCCACTGGTCCAAGGCTCAGGCACCTCCTGGTAGCCAACCAGTCTCTCTGCGCTCTGCTCGGAGTCGGAACCCTGTCCAGGGTCCTCCACATCCTCCAGAGCTGACTCATAGGGCCCCTCGCTGTCGGAGTCTGGTGGCAGCTCCAACGGCTCCTGCTGGGCCACAACACAACCAAAGCTCCTATTGCTGTTTCTGAAAAGAGTCTTGCATTGTGATCGACCTCTTTGAGGGTATGCATAGAATGTCACACTTTACATCCTGTCCAGAGCCATGGTGGCCCGGTGGTTAAAATGCAGTACTGCAGACTAACTCACTGCTCACTCTAGGAGTTTAATCCTGACTGGCTCAAGGTTGACTCAGCCTTCCCTCCTTTCAAGGTTGGTAAAATGAGGACCCAGATTGTTGGGGGCAATGTACTGATTCTGTAAACTGCTTATAGAGGGCTGTAAAGCACTGTGAAGCGGTATATAAGTCTAAGTGCTAGTGCTATTACAGAAAAGGGATGGAGCTTACATCACACTACCTCTGTATTTTTGATATCACTGATCCCATTTTTCTCTCCACAAATATTCTTCAGAACCTCTGAAAAATCTTCTTTCTTGAATGGAGCTAACTGATTTAAAGTAAGATTTCAGTTAGCCATAGATTGAAAGTAAGACACAAGGGTTGTCTTTCTGTACAGATAATGCAAATTTAGATTTCCTTCAGTCATATATCACATGAATATGAGGCTGTTCTTTCACAGTGTTAGGTTTAGAATATGGATAGTCATTGACTTACACCCATTTGAAGTTGTGTTGGACCCCCCCAAAAATGTACTTACAACCTAGATTCCTTTCATTTCATTTATTACATTTATATGCCGCCCAATCCCGAAAGGACAGTTTAAAACACAACATATGGATTCGTTCTAATCGGGGCTGGACCTCAACAATGAGGTCAACAGCCTCAGGCCTGCCAGAACAGCCAGGTTTTAACAGCTTTCCTGAAGGCCATGAGAGTGGGTAAGGTCCGGCCATCTGGGTATAGCTGATTCCAAAGGGCTGGAGCCGCCACAGAGAAGGCTCTCCTCCGGGGGCCCGCCAGCCAACAATGTCTGGCTGACGGCATCCGAAGGAGGCCCAATCTGTGGGATTTTACCGGCCGCTGGGAGGTATGTAGCAGTAGGCGGTCTTAACATTCTGACAGCTGCCCACCTTTGATATGATTGCAATTTGGTCACTTAGCAACTTGGTTATATTTATGGCTATTTGCAGCATCCCCTGTTCACCTAACCATGATTTACAATGGTTTTCTTTTGGCCAGAAACAAAGTGTTCACTTTTGGTTTGCAGCAAAAAATAATAATAGTAATACCCAGTCCATTGCAGACAATGGGTTTGCTGAATGATTGCAGATTCATTTAAGAATCATGGAGATTTGCTTAACGCCTGCCACAAAAAAGTGGGTTGATCATGTGATGTTCTACCAGTGATGGGATTCAAATAATTTATCAACCAGTTCTCTGTCCTAATGACCAGCTGGGTAGGTGGGGCTCAGTGATCATGTGGGCGTGGCCAAGTCAATGTCACTCAGGTCGATGAGCACTTTGCCTTAGCTGTTACAATGTAATCAGGGTTAACCGGAGAGGCAGTTTCTGTAAGCAGGGCAATAAAGATTAGGCTAGAAACAACACCAGAATGTTTCCTTCCTGCCTTCCTTACAGGATTAGCCCTGTAAAGTGGGAAAAAACAAAAGATTTCTTCCAACAACTGGTTCTCCGAACTGCTTAGAAAGTTACGAACCGGTTTTCCCGAATAGGTGCGAACTGGCTGAATCCCACCACCACTGTATTCTACCTAATAACCAGTAGGACTTTCAACCATAGTTCTGGGTTTTATTTCAGTTGTATGTTGAGAACTACCTCTATTGTGAATATCAGAGAATAATTGTGAATAGTTAATTAAGGCAATAGCTACCTTGTGGGTCAATTTCTGATCTTTGGGGGGAAAACGTGCAACAAAGGAATCCGTTTTAGAATTTACATGTTCAGTTCAGTCTCAGATGTCTGCTAGGTGGGGTCAAAAGCATTGATATAGTGGCCAAGATTTCATGATAAAAGCCCTTCTCCTTTTTTTCATGTCAACATCTTGTCAATTTTTTATTTCTCTTCCCTTCCCCTCCAGGGCCAATGTAATGTCAAATAAATTGAAATACAGCTTTGAATAAATAATCTGAAGATTAGCAGGAAGATGGCTTCCAGGAGGAAGAAACAAGCTAGGTGTCAGCATTCCAAATACCATGCAGAATTAAATCAGAGTCAAACGCAAAACTATCCTTAAAGTTCCAATGTAATAAGACAGGCATGTTGGAATCCCAATACTGGAAATGACATCAGAATTCCACCCAGTTAAAAGTTCATGATCTTGTCCCCACACCCACAATCCATCATGTGGTCCAATCTTCTTCTTTCATGCTGGCATCTCCACCCAGCTGCTTCCGGTCAGGTGTGAAAGTGCGGAAACAAAAGATGACCTTGGCTTCTAGTAAAGAATGAAAACAATACATTCCACAATCCTACTCCTTCTATTCCCCCCTCCCATTGACTATACTTAAAGAAACAGCATAATGAAATAAGAGAAAGTGTGGCAAGCCAAAATTCTAAAAGGAATATAATTTCAGGCTTGACATTAGGAATAAGAGGAAGATGGGCATAAATTCCACTGGACATAAATAAATTGTGTGGCAAAAATTTCTCTGAGAAACCACTGGTAAGATTAATAGTCAAAGCACAAAAGGCAAGTATCATTTAGAATAGAATAGAATAGAATAACAGAATTTGAAAGGGACCTTGGAGGTCTTCTAGTCCAACCCCCTGCCTAGACAGGAAACCCTACACCATTTCAGACAAATGGCTATCCAACATCTTCTTAAAGCCTTCCAGTGTTGGGGCATTCACAACTTCTGGAGGCAACTTCTGTTCCACTGATTAATTGTTCTAACTGTCTGGAAATTTCTCCTCACTTCTAAGTATTTCCCACAATGACAAGTTCAGCTGATTCCAATCCCTATTTCAGTGTGATCTTGCTTCAGAATAGCAATACAATCTGCATCTGTTTGTGAGACATTATAATAAAACATAATATAATAAGCATATTAGCTCCACTGTTCAATCTATGACCTTGGACACTCACGCTGTGATTAATTTCCTGAAAACCTCAACAGTTGCACATTAACTCTTGTTTATTCATTTATAAATATGTTTCGCTCAACTGATTCTGTCAGAAAGCAAGAAATTTGGTTTTGTTTTTACAAAAAGTTACCTGGCAACTGAAAACAAAGCAAAACACAGTTAACCAGATAAATGTACT